>NC_064866.1:42549110-42774110 GCF_024139225.1 Suncus etruscus | reverse complement strand
AGAATGAGAACAAGCAGTGTTGGGGATGTGGAGAGAAAGGAACTTTTATCCACTGCTGGTGAAATGGTGTCTACTCCAAAAAACTGGAAATAGAGCTCCCATACGATCCAGCTATACCACTCCTAGGAATATACCCTAGGAACACAAAAATACAACACAAAATTTTTTTTCTCACACGTATATTCATTGCAGTACAATTTACAATAACCAGACTCTGGAAACAACCAAGATGCCCTTCAACAGATGAATGGCTAAAGAAACTGTGGTACATGTATACAATGGAATATTATACAGCAGTCAGGAGAGATGAAGTCATGAAATTTTCTTATACATGGATGTACATAGAAACTATTATGCTGAGTAAAATATGTCAGAGGGAGAGAGATAGACACAGAATAGTTTCACTCATCTATGGGTTTTAAGAAAAATAAGACATTCTTGTAATAATTTTCAGAGACAAAAGAGAGAATGACTAGAAGTTCCAGCCTATTACATGAACCATATAGAGTGGTTAGTGCAGTTAGAGAAATAACTACATTGAGAACTATCATAGCAATGTGAATGAATGAAAGAAGTAGAAAGCCTATCTAGAGCACATGCTGGAGTGGGGTGGGGAGGAGGAAGATTAGGGACTTTGGTGATAGGAATGTTGCACTGGTGAAGGGGAGTGTTTTTTACATGACTGAATCCCAACCACAATCATGTTTGTAAGCAAGGTTTTTAAATAAAGATAAAAAAAAGACTCCTTTGAGAGCTAAGTGTTTAAATTTTTTGCTTATGTTTTCCTCAATGAACTTTATGGCTTTTGCTTTGATCTCATTGTCCTTTTTTTTCCCCTGGGGGCAGGGCACACCCCATGCTCAGGGGTTACTCTTGGCTATGCACTCAAAAATTGCTCCTACACTGGCTGTTCCAAGGCAGATACCTTACCTCTAGCGCCATCATTCCAAATCTTAATCTCATGGAGTTCAATTCATTTTGAATTGTCTTTTGTGTAAGGTGTGAGATATGCATCAATCTTTAGTTTCTTACAATTGGTTATCCATTATTCCAACACCAATTTTTAAGAGAATGTCTTTGTTCTATTTCAAATTCTTTGCTCCTTTGTCAAAAATTATTTGACCATACACTTGGAGGTTTGTAACTCGATACTCTATTCTGACCTATTGGTCTAAAAGTTTTTGTTCCAATACCATTCTGTTTTCATCACTATGGCTTTGTAGTAGAGTTTCAATTTAGGTAATGAGATAACTCCCAATTTCTTATTTTTCAGTATAGATTTGGTTATCTTAGATCTTTTATGGTTTGACACAAACTTTATAATTGGTTCAAAGTCCTTTAAGAATGATGTCTGAATTTAAATAAGAATTGCATTGACTCTATATAGTAGTGTAAGGAAAATGGTCATTTTGAAGATCTTCATTCTTTCAACCCATGAGAATCTAATGTTCTTCCATTTCCTATGGTCCTTTTCAATTTCTTTCTGAAGTGTTTTGAAGCTTTATAGGTTTCTCACCTCTCTTGTTAGGTTGATTCTAGGCACTTTATAGTTTAAATAGTTATATCATTAAGTCGTTAAATAGTTTATCATTTTAAATGCGATAGACTCTTTGTTCTCTTTCTCCTCCTAGTTATTATTTGTATAAAAGAATGCAACTGTCTTTTGCGCATTGACTTTGTAGCCAGCCACTTTGCTCTATCGCTTTATTGTTTCTAGAAACTTTTTTTTGTGAACTCCTTAGGGTTTTTTGATGTATATCTTCACATCATCTGCAAATAGAGATAATTTAACTACCTCTTTTCCTATTTGACTTATTTTTCTTTACTTCTCTTGTCTGATTGGTATTGCTAGAAGTTTAAATACTATGTTGAATAGAAGTGGAGACAGTGAACAGCCTTGGCCTGACCTTAGTGGAAATGCTTTCAGTTTTTCACCATTAAAATAATATTGGAATATTATTATTCCAATATTGGACTTTTACCAGGGAAGGCCCTACTGCTGCCCGAGCATCGATTTACTCCAGAATGGGAGTATGACACCTTGACAATTTGGTAACAGCAACAACATTCTTTCAGGGTAGGGTTCTCTACATTGCCACCTAATGGTGAGATGAAATTGGTCCTCAAACTATGGCCTGTGGGCCATATATTGTATTTGTATCTGTTTTGTTTCTTCATTGCAAAATAAGATATATGCAGTGTGCATAAGAATTCGTTCATAAGTTTTGTTTTTACTATAGTCAGACCATCCAATGGTCTGAGGGACAGTGAACTGGCCCCCTGTTTAAAAAGTTTGAGGTCCCCGGAGAAGTTACTCCACATCACCATGACTTAGACATAGGATCGGTACAGAAATCAGTATCTCTTATTACAGAAACCTGACAGCAACAATTGTCGTTGTGAAGAACTTTTTTTTCTTCTTTATTTAAACATCTTGGTTACAAATATGATTGTGATTGGGTTTCAGTCATGTAAGGAACACCCCCCTTCACCAGTGCAACATTCCCATCACCAATGTCCCAAATCTCCCTCCATCTAACCCCACCCCCACCTGTACTCCAGACAGGCTTTCCAGTTTCCTCATTTATTCACATGATTGTGGTAGTTCTCTATGTAGTTATTTCTATAACTGCACTCACCACTCCTGTGGTGAGCTTCATGAAGTGATCTGGAAGTTCCAGCCCTCCTCTCATTGTCTCTGAGGATTATTGAAAAAATGACTTTTATTTTTCTTAAAACTCGTAGATGAGTGAGACTATTCTGCATCTGTCTCTCTCCTTCTGACTTACTTCACTCAGCATGATAGATTCCATGTACATCCATGTATAGGAAAATTTCATAACTTCATCTCTCCTGATGGCTGCATAATATTCCATTGTGTATATGTGCCACAGTTTCTTTAGCCATTCGTCTGTTGAAGGGCATCTTGGTTGTTTCCAGAGCCTGGCTATTGTGAATAGTGCTGCAATAAATACAGGTGTGAGGAAAGGGTTTTTGTGTTGTATTCTTGAGTTCTTAGGGTATATCCCTAGGAGTAAAATAGCTGGGCTGAATGGGAGCTCAATTTCCAGATTTTGGAGGAATCTCCATATCGCTTTCCATAGAGGTTGGACTAGGCGGCATTCCCACCAGCAGTGGATAAGAGTTCCTTTCTCTCCACATCCTTGCCAACACTGATTGTTCTCATTCTTTTTAATCTATGCCAATTTCTATGGTGTGAGATGGTATCTCATCATTGTTTTGATTTGCATCTTCCTGATGATTAGTGACAAGGAGCATTTTTTCATGTGCCTTTTGGCCATTTGTATTTCTTTTTTATCAAAGCCTCTGTTCATTTCTTCTCCCCATTTTTTGATGGGATTAGATGTTTTTTCTTGTAAAGTTCTGTCAGTGCCTTGTATATTTTGGATATTAGCACCTTATTTGATGGGTGTTGGGTGAATAGTTTCTCCCACTCAGTGGGTGGCTCTTATATCCTGGGCACTATTTCTCTTGAGGTGCAGAATCTTCTCAGCTTAATGTATTCTCATCTGTTGATCTCTGTTTCCACTTGTTTGGAACGTGCAGTTTCCTCCTTGAAGATGCCTTTATTCTCAGTGTCATGGAGTGTTTTACCTATGTGTTGTTCTATATACCTTATGGTATAAGGTCTGATATCAAGGTCTTTAATCCATTTGGATTTTACCTTTATACATGATGTTAATTGGGGGTCTATGTTTGCTTTTTTGCAAGTGGCTAACCAGTTCTGCCAGGACCACTTGTTGAAGAGGTTTTCCCTGCTCCACTTAGGATGTCTTGCTCCTTTGTCAAAAATTAGGTGATTGTATGTCTGGGGAACATTTTTTGAGAACTCAAGCCTATTCCACTGATCTGAGGGTCTGTCTTTATTCCAATACCATGCTGTATTGATAACTATTGCTTTGTAGTACAGTTTAAAGTTGGGGAAAGTAATGCCTCCCATTATCTTTTTCCCTAGGAGTGCATTAGCTATTCGAGGGTGTTTATTGTTCCAGATAATTTCATAAGTGTTTGATTTACTTCTTTGAAGAATGTCATGGGTATTTTTTATATTGAATATATTTTTTTATTTAAGTAACATGATCATATTTGGGTTACAGTCATAACCAGAACACCCCCCTTTCACCAGTGCAACATTACCCTCTCCCCCCTTCCCATCCCCTGCCTGTATTCAAGACAGGCATTCTACTACAGTAATTTCTTTTTAAGTTCAGTAAGTTGTATTTTTTTTCCTTACAGGATAAGAGTAAAAATATATAGTAAAGGTGTGATAGTGGCAATCGCCAATGTTTGCATAGGTCCAGAAAAATGGAGAAAATGGAAAAAAAAAAGTCCTTGACTTTTTGATTACAAAAAGGCCTCATCCCAGAAGTTTATTGGCATAAGACAGACTCTGGGTTCCAGGCATACCAGTCTATCCAACTCCAGTCAATCTCAAGGTCCCGGTGAAACTTTTGCACACTTTAGCTATAGTTGGTATCAGACTTTTATATTTAAAGACTCTGGATTCTGTGCATTTCTTTCGTCGATGTCAGGCTGATCTGGAGCATCCTCTAGTTTCAGCATATCATTAAATGCAGAGCGATCTGCCCTGCATGCAGACTGTTGCTGAGTCGCCTGGGTGTTGGGAGTACTCTTTGGAGTAAGTCAATGCCAAAGCAGTGGTAGGTCTTCTCTGGTAGAGGCTTGGATCCTGAGAGTGTTAAAGGCAATTGTGGTTGTTTCCATAGTTCAGGTGTGTGTGGGCGATGCCCATTCTTCTGAGGCACGAGCCAAATCATTATGCCAATGTTCAGGGTAAAAGGCCTAATTACATTACCAAATTTGTGTTCCCATCTCTATTAGATAAAAACTTGTTTGCATGTGTATTATTTTCCCATTTTAATGTGCCTATGCAAAAGAGAAGCAATGCCACAAGATATTGTTGGTGCAATTGGGGGCCAACGAATAAAGTCTAACATTTCCCATAACTTGGTATAAACGTGAAATCTATACAAAGTTACTCTTCTACCAGTATTGCTTATAAAACAGATCTCACAGGGGGAAAATCAAACAATCAAATAATCTAGTGGGCAAAATTGTCACTATATGAGGATATTTGAAATGAGTTATAGATGTAGGGGAATACATCTGAGATATACAAAAGAGATGCATGTGACCCTATTATGTTTTAAAAAGAAAAAAAGAAAGAAAACAAGGGTATTTGAAGACAACAGGTGATAGTTGAGTTTGAGACATGTTTTGCGGCATTACAGAACCCTATATTGTCCTTGAATTAGGGGTTATGCTGAAGCTGATTCTGGTATCATGCAACAGTCCATAGTTTGATGGGGGCATGAGGGGCCACCAAGCATGGGTCAACAGGCGTGTTGGTTGTAGTTGTTTGTATAGGCATGAGCTGAGGACCAAGAGGGTGTCATTCACTGAGAAGCTGGATGGTGGTGTTGGAGCAGAAGATCAGTCTTGGTGTCTACCCAATTGTGGTGTACCCTAAGACCCACCCATTTCTGGGAGGGGTCTTAACCGGATAATAGGTGTGACCCTACCTGCAAGACCTCCCATTCCTGGGAGGGGTCGGGAAAAAGTTAGATAAGCCTGGGAAGAAAGGGATTCGGCCCTTTTTGCCCTTTTGCCGTTTCTCTCTTGGCCCGGCTTGGCTTCCTGGCTTTTGGATCTTTGGGCCGCATGGAGCCCAAAGGGAAGATGGCTAACAGGAGATAAGATGCAGGGCTAGCAAAATATAGCTGAATGCTTAAAAGGTTGACATAGGCCACACACCTGTGGTGGCTAGGGCATAAATAAAGATGATTCTTCCTGAAGCCTGCGTGTGAGTGATTTCACCTGGGCCTGGAACTCGCCGGCTGCATGGAGGTTGCAGAGCCATGTGGGCTGGATGGCATCATCCACCATCCAGCCCCATCGTTAATTATTTAACACAACACCCAATCAGGAACTGAGGATAGGGAGGGTTGAATAAGGGGAAGATAATTGTTCAGGGTTTGGGTATGAGGGGGTAGGAGAGACAAAGGGGTGAGGGGAGAGGCAATACATAAAAGACTAGACAATAAAGGTCAATTTGAGTGTTTTATCAGAATCTTGGGCATCCTGATTCTATTCCTAGGAACAGTCTAGGATCAGGAACGTTTTTGGATAATGCTTAAAAAGTACTTTTGTTGCCCGCTCGGTTTTGAAAAATAGTATTACTAGCAAAAAACAACAGGGGGTCGAATATACATAAGGGAGGGGTTTCCCTCCTCCACCTGCCCCCCAGGGCCCAACTTGCCAGGGCAGGCCATGAAGACCCGCCTGGCGTGGGGGGGGGGTCCCCAGTCTCCTGGACCAAGTGTTCAGCCCAGGAGATCTGTGGCCAGCTGTTGTCATGGGTATTTTTAAGGGGATCACATTAAATCTGTATAATGCTTTGGGGAGTATTGCCGTTTTAATGATGTTAATCCTGCCAATCCATGAGCAGGGTATGTGTTTCCATTTCCATGTGTCCTCTCTAATTTCTTGGAGCAGGGCTTTATAGTTTTCTTTGTATAGGTCCTTTACGTCTTTGGTCAAGTTAACTCCAAGGTATTTGAGTTTGTTTGGCACTAATTTGAATGGGATTGCCTTCTTGACATCCATCTCTTCCCTATGATTATTGGTGTATAAAACGGCCATTGATTTCTGTATGTTAATTTTGTAGCCTGCCACCTTGCTATATTGTTTCTAGAAGCTTTTTGGTAGAGTCTTTGGGGTTTTCTAAGTAGAGTATCATATCATCTGAAAACAATGAGAGCTTGACCCAAACAACTAAAACAAAACAAAACAAAGGCAAAAAAGATTCCTCTAGGGCAGGGCCACAAAATGTTGTATGGAGGGCCGCAAACGGCCTGCTGGCCGCGAGTTTGAGACCCCTGCCCGGGAGTTTTGGGGGTTCCTGCACTTCTATTTCTTTCTTGTAGAGTTTTAAAAACAATGAAACATATCTTCTTTTCTGTGATTAATTTTTATACACTCATTAATCACTAAATTTTTAGTTGGTGGAAAAAGCTTGAGTTACATAGTGGTGCTCAGAACTTAATTCTGTCTCTGTGCTCATGGTCATGATTAGGGATGGCAATGATTAGGGAACTATGTCAGATGCTAGGGATCAAACTGGGGTAAACTACAAATCAAGTTAAATACCTTTATACATATATTATCTCTTTGACCACTATGGTATTTCTCTAATTCTTTAATAGAAGTAGTAAATTTTCATTCTTTTTTGTTTGTTTGTTTGTTTGTTTTTGGGCCACACCAGTTTGATGCTCAGGGGCTACTCCTGCCTAAGCACTCAGAAATTGCCCCTGGATTGGGGGAACCATATGGGATGCCAGGGGATCGAACCGTGGTCCTCCCTTGGCTAGCGCTTGCAAGGCAGACACCTTACCTCTAGAACCACCTAACCAGCCCCAAATTTTAATTCTTACCTCAAATTTAAGCTTTATTATTTTCTCAAAGCTATGTTTTATTTGACTGAAAGCTCCATTTACCTTCTAATTTATCCCAGATATGCTCTTCTTATTTCAATTATTAAGATATGGCTTCTTATTTCAATTGGTGTTAGGGGATTTTTTTACAGTAATGGATTTGCTGGTTAAAATGACTCAGAGAGAAATTAGGAAAGGGAGCTAAATAAAACTAAGGTGGAAATTTCTGTTTTAGTTATTTCAGATATAAAGATATAGAGCTATGATTTTCCATGTGGACTATAAATTCTTTGTGATCATTTTCAATTTATCCTCCATCCTTATTTTCTATATTGAATCTGCCTCTCATTTAATTCACATACTTCTTATGTGGAGGTTAGGGTAACTTTCTTTTCTTTTTATATCATTAAAATTTGGTTGTTTATTATTTAATTCATTGAGTTTATCATGCTTGCTTCCAAGGAACTCTTGGGAAGATTAAAATCTTTTAATCTCCTGGCCATATTTGCTCAGTGGACTTCCAATAGAGGCCTGAGTACTCCATTGCTTGATTGGCCCATTTGTTTTCACCTGCCTTGTATTCAATCACTATGGCCACTCCATATTTTTTTTAGATCTCTGTTCAATCTATTTCAGTTGACTGAGGCACTTAGTTTTAAAAGTTTCTATCATTTAGAAAAGAAAAGGAATAAACAAGTTGTAATCTGAAGGATGGTCTATCGGCCCAGTGGTCGGTAACGTGCGGCTCTTGAGCCACATGTGGCTCTTTCCACTTTTAATTTGGCTCTTCTATGTGCCCGGCGGCCGCTCCAGGAGTCAGGACTCTGCTCCTAGCCTCTGTCACTCGCACCCTGTGTGGCTCTCAAGATACATTTCAATCGTGGTTTTGGCGAGATTTGGCTCAGTTGAAAAAAAAAGGGTTGCTGACCAATGGCCACAGACCAAACATAGATAGTTTTCCATTGACATGGAAACATGAACCCTGGGAAAGGAAACAGTGTGACTGAAGAGCTCAGAGCACTCGACATGGGCAAGATGCTCCACCTCCAACTATGCACCTAGACATCACTTTCCAGTGTATATGATACATTCATGAAGATAAGTCAAAAACACAAGCTGGAGCACCATTGAAGGATCCATACATTTAGAAAAATAGAATTTGTATAGAAGAATACCAGGTGGAAGAAATACATTTTCCCTAATGGCTGAGAAAGATGACTGAAGACCAAGTACCACTGTCCCACCAACCACCACACACATAGGATTTGGACAAAGTGGTTTCTTCCTGAAGGACAAAGAAATTGTCTGAAATTTGGTTGACCAGGAGCTAGAAAAATTCGACAGGAAGTATCTTTTATTCACATTTTGGTACCAGCTATAAAGAGACAGTCTGCTATAAAATAACCATTCTCAATTTAACACGTCTTTTTCATAGAACATATCAATATACTAAGTGGAAGATATAAATTCTATATTATGGTGTACTTAAAAATATTTTCTAACATTGAATATAATAGTATAGATAAAGTATTTGGTTTTACTGCACTATTTTACATACCTATATATGGATATATATTTATATACCTATATATATGTATACATATATATGATAGAGAGGAGAGAGAGTTGAGGAGAGTCATTTAAATTTCCAGAAGTAATGTGATCACAGGATGTCACCAGTCTCCATGTCTAAAGGTGTCAGGCAAGGAGAAAGTGAAAACACAACAGTATCCTTGTACTAGAAAAGGTCTAGTACACTGCTCAATTTATTCTAAATGATTAGTCTGTTAATATTTTATTATTATTAATTTATTATTATTAAATCTATAGTTAAATGATTAAATTATTTAAAGGATTCCTTGGATTTCCTTCTCTTATCTGATAGCTAGTGCTAGGACTTGTAAAACTATGTTGAATAAGATTAGAGAAAGATTATAGAAAGACACTAGGTAGCCTTGCCTACAACCTGATCTTAGTAGAAATGATTTCAGTTTGTCGCAATTAAGGCTAATGTTGGTTGTTCTATCTCAAGGAAAGTTCCTTCCTGCCCTATTTGCTGAGTGTTTTCATCATGAATGGGTGTTGGATTTTGTCAAATGCCTTCTCCGCATCGATGGATACGATCCTGTGGTTTTTGTCTTTCTTTTTGTCGATGTGATGAATGATGTTGATTGATTTTCCTATGCGGCACCATCCTTGCATCCTGGGGATAAAACCCCCTCGTACATAGTGAATAATCTTTTGGTGTATTATTGGATTTTGTTTGCCAAGATTTTGTTGATTTTTATGTCTATTATCAAAATGTTTGATAGATTTCACCTGTAAGTCATCTGAATAAGTATTTTCTGTTTCAAAATCTTTTCCTCTTATTTTTAAATTTTTATTTTGATCATGTTGGCTTACATATCTTTCACAGTAGTATATCAGGTATATATTAACATTGAATTAGGGGAATACCCATCACCAAATTTTCCTCCTCCATCCCCATTCCTATCCTGCAACCCATATCCCCCACAATCACCCCCCAGGCTGCTAGAGTAGGTGGTCCCCTCTTTGTCTAGCTCACTATTAGTGATCATATATCTGTTTGGTCCTGGTACCCTCCCTTGTTTCCCTCTCTATTTGAGAGGTGGAACTAGATAGTTCGAGTTATGTGATTTTGTTTGAAGAAAATAAAAGCAATAGAATGGGGTAAAAAAATATCAAATGAGCTGAAAATGGGCAGAGTCCTTCTAGAGGCTAGATATTGAAGTTGATATCTCAAATTTTATTTTATTTTAAGTTTCTCTTTCTTTTTGCACTCTGGCATGGTTTGATTTCAGGACTGAGACTATTGTGTGGTGCTTGTCTTTATTGCTGTAGTGCTCACTGGATATTTAATTTGATATTTCTTTCTTTATTGTTGTGGTGTTTCAATTACCTTTTTATTGTCCTCCATCTGAATAATTTTTTTTTCATCTGAATAACTTTTAAAACTAAATCTTCCTTCCTTCCTTATTCCCTTCCTCCTTCCCTCCCTCCATAAATAGGGAAAATTGATGACTTTATTTTCCAAACAGTTGTGTAGTATTTCTTTCTGTATAAGTACCACATATACACACATGACACCACAGAACGTCTGAGATCTGATTGGCCCCCACATCCATGCATCGACCTCTTCTCTATTCATGATCTAACTGGATGACCTCACAGAGCAGAGACTTTAGTCTCCTGAGAGGATTCAGTGCCCAGAATCATTTTCATTCTCTGGTCAAGAATGGATGCTTTGGTAGTTGTGATATTGTTGTTGGTGAGCTTGCAGTATGCTGAGACTTTGCTGGTGAAGTACAGAGGTACAATATTTTCCCTAGTCAGTTCCCCAGAAGCAGAGCTAAGCACTAGGCTTTCTGAATCCTCCTGTCCATGTGCCTGGGGCAGAGTCCTAGGGAGGTTTTCACTGGACATCAGTGTCCAGCTCCAACCTTGGCATGACATGCCTGTGGGCAGAGCACTGACCTGGGACTTTCTTCTCAGAGAGTCCCACAGTCTTCCTCCCAGAGCAAGGAGACCTCTCAGAGACCCATCTCTCTCTCCCTGGGATCTGAGTGGGCTGGAAGCACTCGAGCTGGGAGAGGCCAGTGCAGTGAGAGAGGTCCAGTGGGAGACTTTTGGGCTTTCCTTCCCCTCTAGGTCCAACTACTGACATAGTCCCTCCAAGAATCAGGTAGAAATGCCTGGGAGATCGGGTAAGAGACTTACCTTCCAGGGACTGGCCACAGGACAGCATTAGGGCACTTGTCTTGCACAGAGTAGACCCAGGTTGCCTCCCGGAGTCCCACCTGCAGTTTCACTGCCCAGAATGGCCAAGTGACCATTCAGAGGGAACTAAGAGGAACGAGGCAAGAGCTGGAATGACCGCTAGTCTAACCAAAACCTGCCACTCTTTCCCATTCCACCCTGATGCAGTCAATGAGCTTGAGCTGTCAACGGCGGTTGGATACAGCACCACTAGCAGCAGCAGCAGCAGCAGCAGCAGCAGCAGCAGCAGCAGCAGCAGCAGCAGCAGCAGCAGCAGCAGCTGCGGCATCTTCAAGCAGGGCAGCAGCAGCTCGGAAGAGGGCAGCTTCGACAAGGAGGAGGGTGAATTTTGGAAGAAGCTGCTTCAAGTGTGGAAGTGGTGGACACTGCCTCGATGGCAATGGAAGTCATCAGGGAAGGAGCCACACCTGCCGAAATCATAGCCCTGTCCAAAATGATGGACGCCTTACAGGACAAACTGGGGATGGGTCCTCTGAAGGTGTTGGGCTTTTCCTCGTGATAAAATGTTGTTTTCCGTGTCTGGCTTTTTCCTCCCTTGGGGGTGGGCTTGGTTTATGCCAACAAAGGCTCCTCAGGCGGCCTGAAGTTGGGGAAGCCACCTGCCTCTTGGTTCGACGTGGTGGAGCAACTGGCTTGCGGACAATAAGCTGGAGGGGTGAGTTTCTGGCCTGCAAGTCTTTCCCCAGAGTTCCCTGCATTCGTTAGCAAGAAAGATAAATGTCTACAAGTTCCAGAGACACAGCTTAGTGGGAGAGCAGATGCCTCCTAACTAGGATGTGCTGAGTCGGTCCCTGATCCCCTCTGACCCAAAGGCCATTGTCATTGGGTCCCTTTTTCTTGGATTCCAGTGTCCAGGAATTTTGCTGTCAACCATCATCCTCTCTTCCAGGTGCTTTGGATGGATCTGGGCTTGGTATTCCTTTTCTGTTTTTTCTTTTGTTCATGGTCTATTCGAGTCTCTTTTTCTGTATTGTTTCCGTTTGTTTTATGATCTTTGTTGGGTTTGGTTTTCTTTAGACTTGAGGCCAAAGCTAGCAATATTCATGGTTCCTCCTCACTATGCACTCAGGATGGACTCTTGATGTGGTCCTAGGGATGAAACTTAGGTTAGTTGCTTGGAAGGAAGTGCCTTTCCCACTGTACTATCTCTTGGCCTCTGTTTTGCTTTTGGGAGCCATTTCTCGTTTCATTGGCCTACGCTCCCTCCACAAGAATGACATAGGGTAAGAATTTATCGCATTGGTGTGTGACTTTGCCTACATTAATTTTTTTTCGGTTTTTGGGTCACACCCAGCAGTGCTCAGGGTTACTCTGGCTCTACATTCATAAATTGCTCCTGGCAGGCTTGGGGGACCATATGGGATACCGGGATTCGAACCACTGTCCTTCAGCATGCAAGGCAAACTAAACTTGCAACCTCCATGCTATCTCTCCGACCCATTTGCCTAAATTTTCAGTACAGAGAAATCTCTCAAACTATAACCTAGCATAATTTATATACAGATGTGTCTATGCATGCTAATATATGTATGTGAAATTGATATAGAATGTATATACAATATGTCGTGTATGATTTTATATGCACAAACAAACACAGAGACCCTAACTACTATCCCATTTTATACTATTTGGAGTGTGATACTACTTAGCCTTTTTGGAGCTGTAGGATCCTGATTCCCCGAGTCAATTTATTGAGTTATTTTACAATTTAAAGAATATAATTACTACTTTCCTTTTCTACCAGTCTCCTGTTTCTAAAAGAAAACACGTTAATAATATCCTAAAATTATTAAAATATTAACTATTATAGAAGTAATCATTTCAATAATAAAATAAAGCACTTCTAAATTCTACCTTGCTCTATGTCTACTTGTGCCTGTAACCAAATCAGAACACCTGGGGAGGTTTAAACTCTCTTCAAGTATTCTCAGAGGCTACCAATTCTCAGTTCCTTTCTTCCTCATGAGCCCATACCCTGCACTCAGCTAGTGAGCCAATGGTGCAGAAAGAAAATAGAGGGTCCAATTGGAATTTTATTGGAAGCACCGATAATGAGAGTATGGGCTGGCCTCTGTGCACTGAGCACAGCCTGAAAATGAGCTCCCACACCAGCAGGGCAACAGAGCTTCTGTGCCTTTCTTTGGTTTGAAAAGGCCTCTGGCCCGTGTCTTCCTAGGTAATCAGGTAGGCTCTTCCCATAAACGCTTCATTGCATGATTAGAAATGCCACACAAATGAATGTGGTAAACAGGCACCATGAAATAGAAAGGTGTGAATGCCTCTAAATTTTAGGTTGGCTAGATCTTAAGAATGGGGTTACTTAAAACATGTGCTACTGATATGGTCAAGAAGAGCATATTGAATACAAAAGTTAGGAGACACAAGGGACTGTTTTGTGACATTGACCTTCAAAATGAATAGTGTTTATCATACTTCAAGAATTATGCCTATTTTAATGAACGCTACAAAGCAATCTTTTCCAATCCATATCTTTGCTAGGGATCTGACAAAATAATACAGAAATTTGGTGCTTCTTTTGAATTTGGTAACCCCAGTTCAATCCTCAACTCCACATTTGACCCCCTGAAGTACACATATGGTGCCCTGAACAATGCCAAAAGTGATATCCTCAGCAAAGAAGCAAGAGTGTGTCCTTAGCCTATCTATACACATCAACCCCCCAAAAACAATTTCTAACGTGAAAATTTGTTGAATTATGCTCCTCAAAGGCAAATATCTCAATCGGTTAGAAGACAATGTAGCTGGATGGTTCTGGAAATAAAATTTAAAATAGTGCATGTCTATACGAGCTAGAGTGCTAGTACAGAGGACAGTCATTTGCTTTACAATTGGCTGAACTAGGTTCCCTCAGACTTAAGGAGAGTAATGCGTGAGAGCAGAAGCAAGAATCAACCAGGAGCAACAGTGAGGGTGGCCAAAACCACCATCACCACCACCATTACCACCAGCACCACCAATGACAACAACAACAATCCATTTTGCTTTTTTGAGTAACTCATCAATTCCCAAAGGACTTGGGAATTACATTCAATCCCATGATAGATGAACAAAAAATGATGACCATACTGACAACAGAATCAATGGCCTCAAAGCTAAACTGTGTCCTGAGATAGAGATGAAGTTTACCTAATGTCTGAGGGTCCTAACCATCAGCAGAACTGCATTGTTGTCCACATCTTTACACCAAACTAAGAGATACTAAAAGTTCTGAAGCAATGACTAAGGATCCCAAGGGTGCTCACTGAACAGAATGGCCTTGTAAGATGTTAACACTTAGCTCACATCTTGAGACAAATCCATCAATCTGATCATTGGACAGAGTGCAGTGGTTGGCAACCTGTGGCTCGCGAGCCACATGTGGCTCTTTACACTTTGAATTTGGCTCTTCTGTATGCCTGGCGGCCCCTCCAGGAGTCAAAACTGTGTTCCTAGCCTCTGTCAGTGCGCGCCCTCTGTGGCTCTCAAAATAAATTTCAATCGTGAGTTTAGCGAGATTTGGCTCAGTGGGAAAAAAAAAGGTTGTCGACCACTGGTCTATCCTGATACGAAGACATTGCTGCTTTCAATGGAAAGCAGCATCAATGAAGAAGTTCCCTTAGAACAAGTTGCTTGCTTATGTTTGCACACCTGTCATAGGGTATGCACCTTAGATCTCATAGTCAATTTCTTTCATGCACAATACATTACAGAAAGACTAAACTACTTCCTACTCATTCTAGACATGAACATACAAAGAGGTGAATTACTTCCAGATTAAATGGACCTGAGTTTTAGCTTATTTTATCAGGAGGCTCTTGGGCTCAGTCGAGGTCTCAGGATAAGAGTAGTCCCCCAAACCCCGTAACCTCAAGGTGGTAGTTTGTAGTGAACATTCCTTCTGCATCTGATGTACAGATGTAGAAAATATGCAAAGACACCTATAAAAATGCATGAAAATGCTGCATAAAATATATGAAAATGCCATTGCTTATCCTTTATCTGAAGCAAAGCAAGGACTAATGTGCTTACCTTAAATCACCTCCTCTGAAGTGTGACCCAAGTATCTAGAACAACCACTGGATTAAAGCAATAAAATTTTGTCTCCACTTTTAATTAGCAGAATGCACAATAAGAAACCAGGTACTGTGGTCATGGACAAAACTCAAGGTTTAATCAGACTGAAAATGTGAGCTGAATCTCAAACAAATGATTTCTCCTCTTTTAAAATTCCAAGCTCCTTTATAATACTTCATGTTTCTCAAGTACAAAGACAATCTCACACAGTGAATGTAAATATCACAGTTTTTGTCACTTTCTTAATCAAAAACTTAAAACTCAACTTTTTTCAACCATGACAGATGTGGTAACTTGCCCTTTTTTTTTTTCCTTTTTTTATTAGTTTTTGAAGTTTAGTTTGCTTTGCTATTGCTTGGTTAGGTTTATCTGAGCCCCGATTATGTTTCCCACATCTTTGTCAACATTCCTTTTCTCCTGTACTTCTCATATGGAATTTTGTAAGTCATATTTATAAAGGAATATAAGTATTTACGTTGTAGATGGATGAAAATTAGTCATCTCCCAAAGATTAGTACCTTCTGAGCCAAACACCCTAGGATGTGTAAGAACTATTAATATAACCTCCTCTAACTATTGTAGCAATGCAAACTATTTTATCTTGATCCTTGAAATAAATAAAAATAGTTGGATCTTTTGCTGGACAAAAACTTCCATACCGTGCTTACCATGATGCCATATGGTACTAGATACACATTTATTAAGTGAATAAATGTAATGAACATTGTTGTTTCTTTGACTGGAATAATTAAAAATAATTTATTATCAAAAGACTTTATTTATTTATTAATTTATTTTGGTTTTGGAGCCACACCCAATGATGCTCAGGGGTTACTTTTAGCTATGCACTCAGAAATCGCTCCTGGCTTGGAGGACCATCTGGGACACTGGGGGATTGAACTATGGTTCATCCTAAGCTAGTGCGGGCAAGGCAGAAGATGCCTTACCACTTATGCCACAGCTCTGGCCCCAAAGCACTTCATTTAAAAATGTCAACAGATGATTTAAGTGTCCCCCTTTAAAACTTTGCATTTCTTCGTGTTCTTTTTCTATAAAGCACAGATAAGTGAGTACATCAAGTATTGTTCTTCTTACTTTACTTGATATCCTTCAGTTACACTCAACTTGAAGCAATTGTATGATTCTACACTTCTTTGCAACTGAATAGTATTGAACAATTCTCTCATAGCTTTTTCTTTCAATGAAATCATCTTTTGTAGGTGAAAGATAGTATTGGAGATACTATTGAAAGATATTGAAAGATGGACTCAGGCTTGATCACTTGTACCTCTTGGTCACCAGAGCATTACTGAGTCATGGAGGCTCCCGACCTGAGCACCTCTATGTGTATATTTGGAGGTCTCCAGCACTACCAGGGTAAGCCAAGTAATCTCAACACCGGAGGGTCCAAGAAGCATAATATTCTCAGGCCCTTACATTGAGCCTCAGGCCAAATTGACTTAGAACCAGCAGTTGGGTTCCCAAGCTTCCTTCTCACAGTTTAGGATTCCTCTAATCCCCACAAAAGAACATGAATTCTCTTCCGAAGTGTTGGCATAAAAATAGTGAACACAATTTTGTGTTTGTAACTTTCTTTGTGTATGTAGACTTTGTGTTTGTGGCAGTGTGTATTACTGCCAAGCAAAAACAATTTTCAATAAATTAGAATTTCCAGTGTTGGCTATTGGTAGTTTTTTTATTTATTCATGCACTTGTGAATTTGTCACCATAATGCTACAACTTCATTCATTTTTTAAAATTTAAATTTCAAATAAAATATGAAACATCCAGTTTTTTTTTATTACCAAGTGTTGTTTTATTCACTAGGTCTGGGTATACAGAGATGAATCACACAAACAGTGTCAATGTTATTACGGAATTCACATTTGATGGTGAAGGATGTCGGTATTGATTGTCGAGTGGTTGTGTCGCATGCAAATACATTACTTACTATCCTAAAATTGGAGACAGTCATGAGCAAGACAGACACTTCCCATTCTCTCTTATAAAGTATATTTTAATGGCCAAAGGACATAAGAAACTAGACAGGAAATTATGGTTAATGCTAAAAAAAATGTTGGAATAAAGAATGGGTGTGAGTAGAGTGTTTAGGGAAAAGTGGGAGAAGTGCATTTAAGAAGGGACAATTCTTTTTTCTCCTGATCCTCTTGTCCATATTCTGTTATATAATTTCAGATAAACCATAGAATATGTACAGCGCATTTCTGTGGTGTGGGCTTCTATTTGAATTCAATAAGATAATACATATGAAGTATTCTAGAGATCCTGGCACATGATCTATTTTTATTTAGGTTTGATCCTCCAAAAACATATTCTGTGTTGGTGATATGGGAGCAGGAGATTTATGGAACATGTTTCATGAACTATACTTATAAGGACTGAAAAAAGAGTTCAGACAGCGAGAGAGAATGGCTGAGATGCAACCTCCCTAGAGAGCACAATTCCTTCAGGAACAGTGAAGGCTGGGAGGAATTTGATTTGGAACAATGGTACTGAATTACTATAGCCTTCATTTAAGAGCCTTTGGATGATCTTGTGGAAGTAGAATAACTTTTATTAGTGGGCAGGTCTACAAGAGTGACTTGGCTGTAAACACTCAGCCTCAGCAGCTAGAGGAGTGGGTTCTTGTATAATGAATATCATATAGGGTAGCTACCTTCGTATCTAAATAAAACACACACAAATCTTTTATTTTATCTTCTTCAAAATATCTAACTCGTGTCTGAACCAGAGGAGCCATCATTTTATTTTAGTGTTGGCCAGTGTCTGTTGTGGTCATGAAGACTTCTTGAGAACAAGGTGAAACCTCTTAGGCTTCACAGATATTGTCTGATGCCATTATGGAGCTTGCAGCATGCTCATGGCTCCTAGAGGAACCAACTCCATGATTTTCTCTCAAAGAAGAAACTGAGACCTAGCCAAAAACTTTGCAATCAGACCATTTCTCCCTCCCACAAAGTACAAACTACATCTATGATACTTCACAACTTCACAATGTCCTCTTTCAAAATAAATGGAAAAGCTAAACCTAGAGATATAACATCATATGAACTGATTATTGAAAAACAAAGTTTTTACCTTTGAAGCAAGGCCCTGAGCTCAGAACACTCACTTTTTGTAAATCTAGGTGCCTCGTGCATTACTAAGTTCTTGGTGACTTATCTTCTCTTCCTTCAACTCTTTTTCTATTTCCCTCCCAATGAAGGTGAAGGGATGAAAGTCGAGTATATTACCCCCTCTGTATGCATTGAAAAATAATTTTCAGTTTGTACCAATTAAAATCTAAAATGAATATTGCGATTCCTCACAGCAAGACAGCAGTGACAGAGGAGCCTTTCTTCCTCTGAGGCAATCTGTAGTAGAGAGGGCAGAGGTTGCTGGGATCATAAGTAGTGAGGAAGAAGAGAAGATTTATAATGCAAGGGTTTTGAGGGATATTCATCAGAGAAAGGGACACATTAATATGAGTTATTCCAAGCTTTTCAATATGTCCCAGAAAACAAATTCCTTTAAACCGCCTTGTGGATGCTAACAATAAGAGTTCTTGTGGGGGAAAGTATGCTAAGGCAAAATAATGGTGGAGCATGCTGGGTCAAACACAACTCTACCATTGGGATTATCTAAAAAGGACCATGTGGAGGCATTTCCAAATATACTAGTAAATAGTCCTGCAAGAACCATTTTCTAGACTTTCTTCTTATTAATTTTATTGTTTCTTTACATAGTATTTTCTTTATACTTCACAAAATGCTGTGACTGAGTCCCTTCAAGAGAAAGAAAACTGAGGTTTGAAGAAACTTGTGACTTTTTCAGGGTCAGACGACAAAATACTCTTGGCATTTTCACAATGGACACATATTACTTTATTTTCTCATATTTCCAATGCAAATGTAGATTAAATGTGAACTTCTTTATGAATTTTAATATAATTTAAAGAAAATTTATAGTGCTAGCACTCTCCAATGTAAGCATTAAATGATGATTTCATGAGATTTCTAAATTTTTTAGAATATCTGATTTTGATTAAGTGAGAACTAATCAAGGGTTAGATCACTTGAACAATGATGACAGCTAAAATATACCAGGAAGATGTTATTCTTTCTCCAAGTTTCTGATCTGAATTTGCTCATGCGTGTACCGATTATTTTCTCTCAGTTCCCTGCAAAATTTTTAATTTTAATTTTGTTATTATTAATATTAGGGTACCACGATGTACAAGTTGCTTACAACAATGTTTCACATATACAATGTCCATCACCAATCCTACCACTAGTGTTTACTTCCCTTCCCCACCACCTATGTCTAAAAGTTTCCTCCAAGCACTTGTCTACCTGATAAGCACACGTTTAAGTTTGGTTTTGAAGTCTCCTGCTTGTAGTGTTGTTGCTTTGAAGTTTAGATATAAATACGTACCATATCTCTCCACCACCAATGTGCCCAAGGCCTCTAACCTCAGTTCTATTATATCCTGTCTATCTCCTCTTAAATCTCAATTCAATTGCTTTTCTTCTCTGTCCTCATATTATTTTTCTCTAAGTCAAATGTACTGCATGTATCTTCCCCCCACTTTGAAATTTTGCGTTCCCTTGATCCGTTATTCTAGACACCACACTTTTCTTGTTTTTATTGCAGATTAACATGGAAATAAAAATGTAAGTGGTGGCCTTAGAATAATATAGAGTTGTGTGTTCTAAACTACCATCATGGTTATCTTCATTGTGACATTAATAAGACCAGGCAATTGTGAATAGTTTATGTTTTAGCATCTGTTGAAAGAAAGGAAGGAATAACAGAAAGAAATTCAAATGAAAGATAGAACATGGATAAAATAAGTCTTTCATGAAAATGCAGATGGTTCTTTGGAACAGAACTCTCAGCTGCCTGATAGGCTCAATAATTTCCTAGACAGAGTGCCTCCACTGCTGAGAACAAATAGTGCATTATGACAGAAATGAGAATTATTTTTTCTCAAAGGAACATTGTCCTCTTCAGGCAAAAATGGCAAGTAGTAAAGAGAAGAAAAATAAAGGGGCAAGTTGGAAATTGGAAGGCAGAGTTTAACAGAAAACTTGAGGTTTGAGAAAAAAATTATTTAATTTGGTTTGCTAGGTTATAGCAGAGTAAGGATTGAGAGATACTATATTAAATTTTATCTTTATAAATTTGTTGTATGATGCCAGAAATTGAACAAATAAAAGATTATGACAATTTCTTTCCCAATGCTTTATGAGTCTTTTAAAAAACAAAGGTAAAGTGGGACTTGTCACATGAAAAGATCTGATATTGGTCTCTGTTTTTCTTCATCCTAGTTTTTAAAATAATTTTTATTGAGACCACTGTAAATTACAAGTCTTTCACAGTTATATTTGAAGTACATAATGACAGGGAATTAGGGCCATTCTCACCATGAGTGTTGACCTCCCTCTGCCACTGTTTGCAGCATACAACTCATCCCTCCACACTTACTTAGCCCCCTGGACTGCTAGTGCAACAAATCCCTTTTGTGTATAGCTTGTTGTAGTGTGGGTCTCCTGATTTTATTGTCATTGACTTTGGGTTGGGTATTTAGGTCTGATCACTTTTTATTTCCACTCAATGCTCATGAGACTGCTTTGCCCCCGGTACCATTAACTTTTTCCCATCAATTGGTAGGAAGCCTTAGAAATAGGAGGCAGAACAAGGCGATTCATGTTCTATAGTTCAGTTAAAAAAAAGTGGTTGGGAGCCCCTGTCTAGAAGCTATAAATATAAATTTAAAAGAAGAATGAAAAGAAAGAAGAAAATGGGGTGGGGTGAGGTTCATGTGGCAAGGTTTTTTTTTTCCTTGCATAGGAACAGTACATATTGTGAAAATTAGAAATGATATTTTCTTGACCTAAGAGATACAGGGAGTCTCCACCCTTGAAGCATACTGTCATGAGACTGACTGCATGTTCATTGTCAAATCCAAGTTCTTTCTTTATGGTGCCAGGAAACATTCTGCTCAGTCGTGGTTGTCAAAGTCAGTTCTCTGTAATAAGAGATCTTGTTTTTTTTGCACAGATCTTAGGACGAAGTCTAGTGTAGAGTCTTTATTGTCCCAGGATAAGTTGTGCTCAGTAGCAGTTGTTATAGTCCGTCTTCTGTAATAATTGATCTTGTTTTTTCACAGATTCTAGGATAAATTTTCTTCTGATTTCATCTCACCATTAGGTGATGAGATAGGGCAACCTGCCCTTAGATCAAGTTGTTGCTGTTTCTTCCAAGGGAGTCCATAAAAATGCTTCAGCACCAACTTGCATGAGGGTAGGTTAATACAACACCCTGATGACAAGGAAACAGCAAGTACTTGATTTATCTTGGATTTTTAATACTATAGTCTAGCATCTCATTGAGGACCTGGCGTGGCTCCTTTTGTCTAATACCTCACTTTGACTTTCAGACTGCTAGGAGTGTTGGGTAGAGGAGAAGCTTCCTCTCTCTATGGACTGTTCTTCCTCAGTCAGACCATTGTTCAATTCCTTTCCCAGCTCCATACACCTCTAGAATGCAAGGCTTTTCCTCTAATTGGATCCTGCAATAAGGACTCATTTTCTTGGTAGTGTAGTGTTAAGGGTTTCCCTGCCTCAAGTTACCTATCTATCTGCCTATTTCCTTCTGTTTCAAGGTAAAATTCAGGCAGAACTTGTAAGGTTTCTGTTCTAATCACCTGTCCCACCCTGATATTTTGACACTTGCATTTCTGTCAAAGAAGCACATCTTCTACTCAATCTGTGGGGTTAAGGCAAGTTGCAAATCATCATTGCCATGTTGAAAATCACTAAGAATTTGTAAACAGCAATAGCAGAGCATTGATATAAGCTTTGGCTCCTTTGTAATCAGCCCTGCATTACCTCACAGGTTGCAGAGACCCAGCTCTGGTCACAGGCACGAATTAGGCTGCACTCTATTTGCACTCTGATTCTTTCACTCAAATTGTAGGCACTAGAGAGCAAGGATAGCATCTATATAGCATTGTTCTTATGCTCACAGCTCAAAATAATATAGTACATCCAAGCAATAAATATTGAATAAGAAGTTGCATATAAGTCTATGTTTATGGTGTGATCCCAGTTACATAGACATACATATCAGCAATGCAAAGAGAAAGAAGTTCATGAGCAAATTTATAGGTTATTAAGAAAGGAGGAAAGGATTAGAGTTAATTGCAATGAGTAAGCTTAATAAGAATTTATCTATTCCTGACACATGTCTCATGTTATCTTGTGCATTCTTCAAAACAACACACTTCAGTAAATTTCATAATCCACTTATATATTGGGAAACTAACAGTTGGAAATAATTTTGTTGCTGCTGTGTGTTTTCTGTAATCTTTAATTCAATAAGCATTGCTCATACAC
The DNA here is from genome assembly GCF_024139225.1 of Suncus etruscus. Classification (NCBI taxonomy): domain Eukaryota; kingdom Metazoa; phylum Chordata; class Mammalia; order Eulipotyphla; family Soricidae; genus Suncus; species Suncus etruscus. The sequence continues at coordinate 42,751,363 of NC_064866.1, read as the reverse complement.
AGGTGTGATGCTTTAGCTTTTAAAAATTAAATAATTTGTATAAATATGAACTTATCCTAATTATTTCTACTTTTCTAAAGATTGAAAATTGAGCAAATTATAGAGACCAGGAGTTTTCTTTTTATCACTCCCTCTCACTGATCTTATCATTATCATTGATCTTTGTCATTATTTTTTTCACTTGTCCCTCCCAGTCTTTACTTTATTGAAATATCATCTTCTTATCTATTCAATAAACCATACTCACTCTGTACTCTGTACCTTATTTTTCTATAGATTAGTAAGTTCTTCTAATAGTTGTGGTTCTCCCAGGACTCTGGAAACAATTTGTTGAGTCACCAAATGTGCAAATTCTTACTAGGAAAACTTCAGTGAGGGAGAAAGGTGAGAATCTTGTCATCTAATTCTCATATTCTTCCTGAACCCCAAATCTGAAAGAGATAATGTGACATTTAAGAGTTTCGATTTTGTCACTTGGAAAATCAAACACCTACACCTGAAGATTTCAAAAAGTTCTGAGTTCAACATTGACAACTGGAGACTAAGTCAGGAGTGTGGGTGTGGGTGTGGAAGAGAGAAAAAAACATAGTTGTTGAGTGAATGAGTGAATGTCTAGCTGTTTGTGATGCCAGGGAGAAAAGTGTAGCAAATCATTTTTTTGGCCAACATAAAGTGGCCAAAACGACATGATTAGAATGTGACAGACCTGAGGCCAGGGGCCAGGTCTTCCTTCCCTTTCTTGGTTTCTAAGCCCTTCCCATCACACCTCAGCTGCCTGCCCCAGCCTGATTGCTGTCTAGAGTGAAGTGAGGCTTCTGAGAGGTTCTGCCTCTTTAGCATTCTAGACCTAATTAGCACATACCTGCCTTTGTCTCCTAGTCTTTATTTTTCTTAATTTGTCTGTAAAATATTTGGACACTGCATAAGCAGTTTGTCTTCTGAAGGAAAACATAATTAAATTCAGGCAGTTTTATTATTTAGTTGATGGTTTTTATTCGTGTTTTAAATGTACATAAACAACTATGATTTTATCTTCTTTTTTATTACTTTTATTTAAGCACCATGATTACAAACATATTTGTAGTTGGGTTTCAGTCAAAAAAGTGCGCCCCCCGGGGCTGGAGAGATAACATGGAGGTAAGGTATTTGCCTTGCATGCAAAAGGTTGGTGGTTCGAATCCTGGCACCCCATATGGTCCCCCGGTGCCTGCCAGGAGAGATTTTTGAGCACAACGTCAGGAGTAACCCCTGAGTGCTGCTGGGTGTGACCCAAAAACAAACAAAGAAAAGTACACCCCCCCTTCACCAGTGGAACCTTCCCATCACCAAAGCCTTCATCTCCCACCTCCCCCACCCCAGCCTGTCTTCAGTGCAGGCATTCTATTTCTCTCACTCCCATTACCATAATAGTTGCTGGTGTAGTTATTTCTCTCACTGCACTCACCAGTCTTCGTGATAAGCCTCATATCATGGGCTGTCCTTCCAACTGTCCTTCTATTGTCTCTAGGCATTACTGAGGTACTGTCTTTTATTTTTCTTAAATCCTACAGATGAGTGAGACTATTCTGTGCCTTTCTGTCTCCCTCTGACTCATTTCACTGCGAGTCTCATGAATGCTCACCAAACACTGGTGTTTGGCATCACTTCTGGCACAGCTTACTTTCCTATCACCTCTCCATCCTTTCCCTTTTTCCTCTTTTCCCTCTCCTCCATCCCTTCACTCAAACTCCATTTCTTCCTCTCCCCTCCCCACTCCTCTCTTTTCCTCTCCTCTCCTCACCTTCCCCTCTTCCCTTTCCCTTCCCATTCCTCCTTTTCCTTCCACCCAATCACCTTCCCTTCCATCCTCTCTCATTCTCTTTTAACCCTCCCCTTTTCATTTCTTTTCTTTTCTTCGCGCCCCATTTCTTTTCCTCCCCTCTACTCTCCTCACTTTCTCTTCCCTTTCATCCTTTCTTTCCCCTCCCCTTCTTTCATTTGCTTTTTCTGCCACCCCTCATTTTTCCTTCCCTGCCCTTTTTGCCTTGCCCTTGCCTGGCCCTGCTCTCACATCCTTCATTCCCTCCCATCCCATTTCTTTTCCTTCCATCTACTTCTCTCTCTTCCTTTTTTTTTTATCATCACAAAAAGACTGATCTTTTATCACACTGCACAGTGAGTCTCTATAAAATACTCCCTCTTTGTATTGAGAGTAATCACAGATATCACCGAATTCATGACCAGAATGTATTAAGATATGGTCAGATGTATGAATGACATTTCTAGTCTTAACTTTTTCAGAAATTGAATTCCATAGAGGAGACATCCATTTATGTTCAAACCAACAGTGCATGAGGGGCTCCACTTCTCTGCATCCTAGCTTACAATTGATGCTGCTGGTCTTCTTGGTAATAACCAATCTCATGATATAAGATAATCTCTCTGGTTTTGATTCTCCTATTCTTGATAACATCTTTGTATTATCTGTTTGTCCGTGGATGGAAACTCTACTTTGGTGGCGGTTCTGTTTAATTACAATGACATGGACCGACATTTTCATCATATTATAGACATTTGCATTATATTGTAAACATTAAAAAAATGTTACAGCATTGCACCAAATTAAAATCTTGGTTCTTCCTGCCCCTGAGAAGTCCAGATGTACTACTCAATTGTTAGGCTCACTCACTCGTGCCAGAGTCCCTCATCACACAGCAACTTGGCATTTCTCTAGCAAAATCAAAATCTCCACCCAACTTTATTCCTCAAGTGGCCCATCTGCTATGTACATTTCCAATGGACAGTAACTTCCTCTATGACTCACAGTAGGCATAACAGATTCTAGTTGCTGATGACCATATCAGTTGAATGTTCTGTGATGTTCTGCCTCATGGGCCCTGAGATTAGGGTAGAAATTATGCTCGTCATTTTTGTGGTCTCAACCTTTGGAACAATGCCTGACACTTAGTCCATACTATTTATCAACATCATAGTAACATTGTCCCCAGATTTTTTGAATGTTTAATAAAGGCTGAAAAATATGCTAAGAAATGGTTTTATAGCATCTTTTCAAACATCTTATGGAATGTGTTTTGTACTCATTTTTCAGGTGAGTTAACTAAGTCCTAAGAGTATTTAAAAATGTGGCTTAGTCATATCTGAATGCCCCTTCTCTTAATAACCGTTTCACAAAGTTTCTCAGGTCAATGAAATTGTATTTTTTTTTAAGAAAATGTTCCAGGTAGCCTGGATGTAAGAGCTTAGAAATAGGGGACAGTTTAGGGCCCTAGAGATAGTTGAGGGCTTGCATGCAACCAACTTTGGTTTTATCAGAAACATTGCATATTGTCCTCTGAGCACAGCCAGGAATGATCCCAGAGCAGCGTCAAGAGAAAGCCCTGAGCACAGTCCAGTGTGGCCCCCAAGTAAAAACAATAACAAAAAAGTGGCTGAGATAAAGTACTGTAGGTAGGGTGATTACCTTGCATACACTGACCTGGATTTGATCCTTGGCATCCCATGTGGTTTCACAAACACTGCCAGGAGTAATTTTTGTGTGAAGAGCTAGAACCAAACCTTGAGCAAAACAAAATAAGAAAGACAGACAAAATAAATGGGAAGCTTGGTCATTTTATCCCAATATATAATAATATACAATTTTATAAAAATGTAAAACTCATCTAAACATGCACATATTTACCTATCCTCATATAGAATCAAGCTACAGATTTTAAAAATTAAAAAAATGTAAGGTACAGTGCTTTAAATTTAGTCATGACTGAACTAGAGGCATACAATATTCCAGTGATTTTCCCACCACCACTTTTTAATTTCTCCCCACCATTGCTCACAGGTACTCTCACTTCACAGCTTAACTTTATAACAGAAACATGTCTAAGTTTGTCATTTCAATAAACTGATCTCAGTATTGTTTTGGTCTACATGTGTATATGTACCATACCTCTATACCTCTGAATGGCTCAAGGCCCCTGTCTCCTGTACTTCTTCTTTCCTCCCTCCCATTCTTTCCTCCTCCTTTCCCTCCTTCCCTTATTCCTTCCTCTTGCCCTTCTTCCCTCCTGCCTTTCCTCTTTCCTTCTCTTACTTCCTTTTATTCTTCCTCCCTTCCCTACTTCCCTCCCTCCTTCCATCCCTCTTTCCCTCCCTCCTTCTTTCCTTCCACCCCTCCTTCCCTCCTTCCTTCCCTCCAATTCCTCCTTCCTTCCTTTCATCCTTCCTTCTTTTCATCCTTCCCTCCCTCCCTCCTTCCTTCCTACTTTCCCTCCCTCCTTCCTTCTTTCTTATCATCCCTTCTTCCTTCCCTACTTCCTTCTTTTATTCCCTCCTTCCTTCCCTCCTTTGTTCCCTTTTCTTCCCTCCTTTCCTCCCTCCCTCCTTCCTTCTTCCCTTTCTTCCTTATTCCTTCCCTTTCTTTAATCTTCCCTTCCTCCCTTTCTCCCTTCCTTTCTTCTTCCTTCCTCTCTTCTTTCTTCTTCCCTTCCTTCCTCCCTTCTTTCCTTTCTTCCTCTTTCTTTTCTTCTTTCTTTCTTCCTTTCTTCCTTTCTCTTTCTCTTTTCTTTCTTTCTTTCTTTCTTTCTTTCTTTCTTTCTTTCTTTCTTTCTTTCTTTCTTTCTTTCTTTCTTTCTTTCTTTCTTTCTTTCTTTCTTTCTTTCTTTCTCTTTCTTTCTTTCTTTCTTTCTTTCTCTCTCTCTTTCTTTCTTTCTTTCTTTCTTTCTTTCTATCTTTCTTTCTTTTTCTTTCTTTCCTTTCTTTCCTTTTCTTTCTTCTTTCTTTCCTTTCTTTCCTTTCTTTCTCTCTCTCTCCCTCCCCTCCCTCCTTTCTTTCTTTCTTTCTTTCTTTCTTTCTTTCTTCTTTCTTTCTTTCTTTCTTTCTTTCTTTCTTTCTTTTCTTTCTTTCTTTTCTTTCTTTCTTTCTTTCTTTCTTTCTTTCTTTCTTTCTTTCTTTCTTTCCTTTCTTTCTCTCTCTCTCCCTCCCTCCCTCCTTTCTTTCTTTCTTTCTTTCTTTCTTTCTTTCTTTCTTTCTTTCTTTCTTTCTTTCTTTCTTTCTTTCTTTCTTTCTTTCTTTCTTTCTTTCTTTCTTTCTTTCTCTCTCTTCTTTCTTTCTCTCTCTCTTTTCTTTCTCTCTCTCTTTTCTTTCTCTCTCTCTTTTCTCTTTCTTTCTTTCTTTCTTTCTTTCTTTCTTTCTTTCTTTCTTTCTTTCTTTCTTTCTTTCTTTCTCTTTCTTTCTTTCTTTCTTTCTTTCTTTCTTTCTTTCTTTCTTTCTTTCTTTCTTTCTTTCTTTCTTTCTTTCTTTCTTTCTTTCTTTCTTTCTTTCTTTCTTTCCTTCTTTCTTTCTTTTTCTTTCTTTCTCTCTCTTTTCTTTCTTTCTTTCTTTCTTTCTTTCTTTCTTTCTTTCTTTCTTTCTTTCTTTCTTTCTTTCTTTCTTTCTTTCTTTCTTTCTTTCTTTCTTTCTTTCTTTCTTTCTTTCTTTCTTTCTTTCTTTCTTCTTTCTTTCTTTCTCTTTCTTTATCTCTTTATTTCTTTCTTCTATCTTTCTTCTCTCTTGTTCTTTCTCTCTTTCTCTTTTTATTTCTTTCTTCTTTCATTCTTTTTCTTTTTATTTCTTTCTTCTTTCATTCTTTCTCTTCTTTCTTTCATTCATTCTTTTTCTTTTATTCATTCTTTCTTTCTTTTTCTTTCTTTCTTTTTACCTTCCTTCCCTTCCTTTCCTCCCTTCCCTTCCTTCCCTCCCTCCCCTCCCTCCCCTTCCCTCCCTTCCCTTCCCTTCCCTTCCCTCCCTTGCCTCCCTCCCTCCCCTTCCCTCCCTTCCCTTCCCTTCCCTCCCTTCCCTTCCCTCCCTCCCTCCCCTTCCCTCCCTTCCCTTCCCTTCCCTCCCTTCCCTTCCGTTCCCTCCCTTCCCTTCCCTCCCTCCCTTCCCTTCCCTCCCTCCCTTCCTTCCCTCCCTCCCTCCCTTCCCTTCCCTCCCTCCCTTCCCTCCCTCCCTCCCTTCCCTTCCCTCCCTCCCTTCCCTTCCCTCCCTCCCTTCCCTTCCCTCCCTTCCCTCCCTTCCCTCCCTTCCCTCCCTTCCCTCTCTTCCCTCCCTTCCCTTCCTTTCCTTCCTTTCCTCCCTTTCCTTCCTTTCCTCCCTTTCCTTCCTTTCCTCTCTTTCCTCCCTTTCCTTCCTTTCCTCCCTCCCTCCCTTTCCTCCCTTTCCTCCCTCCCTCCCTCCCTCCCTCCCTTCCTTCCTTCCTTCCTTCCTTCCTTCCTTCCTTCCTTCCTTCCTTCCTTCCTTCCTTCCTTCCTTCCTTCCTTCCTTTTGTTTTATTTTCCTCTTGTTAGTTCCCAATTAGATTATTTTTTTCTTGTATTCTTTTATATATTTCAGAATCAAAGGCAATCTAAGTTTCTTTTTAACCTTGCATTCTCTCAATCTGCTATTCTATATTCTACAAATACAGACCACTTTTAAAGTATGTTGCAGAAATTCTGCCTTGTACTTCATGGTTTTATAATGGAGAGAATCTAAGACGCTAGAACTGTAATTTAAACTCAAATACTTTTTATATTTTACAACTTAGCCCTCACCATTTTTCTCTTGTTTTATGACCACTTGCAATTTCCAATAAAATGCTAAAGCACTATACAGTGCTTTTTTAAAAGTCTTTGCAATTTACCAATGTTTATCATAGCTTTTCTAGAAATTTTATCTCTTTCATAGTATGTCTTTTTTTTGTTTGTTTTTGGGGTCAGACCTGGCGGCACTTAGGGTTACTTTTGTATATATGTTCAGATGTCCTGGCAGTCTCAGGGAACCATATGGGATGCTGGGATTCAAAACACCATCCATCCTGGATCAGCTGTTTGCAAGGTAAATGCCCTACTGCTGTGTTATCTCTTCAGCCCCCTTAGTATGTTTTTGGTTTATAATGTTTCTTGAAAAATACTGGATTTGAGGCATATGGCAGACCAATTGAGATAATAAAAACTCCTCCTGAAAGCCTGGTTTGAGTGTAGGCTAATTACTTACAGCTGCAACCCAAAATATTCTACAGGATATTGTCATATATAGGTTAAATACAAAGTCAGTGAAATATAGGTGTGAAAATGGTGAATACAAATATATATGTGTGTGCGTATTTGTGTGTACAACTTTGTCTAATAAATATATATCTACTTATCCTATATCTCTATATCTATCCATATTACAAATACACCCAAGTTTCAATGAAACAGTATAGAAACTTTAAGCAATTCTATAAATGAAGACTTTTTAGCATCTCAGGTCAATGATGCTAAATGGAATGTAGGTTAGTAAAAAAAACAAAGAACAGTAAAAAATGATATAACATGTTCTCCTCCCTTACTATCTATCTCTATCTTTTCTATTATTTATAGATATTTCTCACACTGATTACTTTTTTTCAAGTATGATATCTCCTTAATCTCACTTCTTCATGCTGCAGAATACTTGTGCTTCAGTGTTCCATCCTCCAGCTTTTCTTTCTTTTCTTTTCTTTTTTTTTTTGGTTTTTGGGCCACACCCGGTGGTGCTCAGGGGTTACTCCTGGCTGTCTGCTCAGAAATAGCTTCTGGCAGGCACGGGGGACCATATGGGACACTGAGATTTGAACCAACCACCTTTGGTCCTGGAGCGGCTGCTTGCAAGGCAAACGCCGCTGTGCTATCTCTCTGGGCCCATCCTCCAGCTTTTCTACAACTAAATGGAGACATACGGTTTGAAAATTGTTAGAACTCACCATTTTGACAAGAGAAGCCATTGTCTTTGCTTTTGGTTCAAGAACTAGAGGAGGGAGAAAAATGTATTAGCCTCAATAGCATGAAATTCTGAATCAATATCCTTGATATGGAGGAAGCTAGGTCACAAAATCTTTGAAGTGGGAATGGAATTGTTACCTGGTTTCCTGAAAGAACATCCTTTTCCAAAATACTCCAAAATACTCAGATAGCTAAAGCTCTAGTCCAGCAGTTTTGGAGCTGCTATTTCCAACGATGTAATTACCTAGACCTGGTTTCCCAGAAGAGCCCAGGATAATGATCAGAGAGAACCCTGGTCAGCTCTGCAACCAGAATATGGGCGATCTCCACAACAAAAGATTATTACCTATTCCTGAAAGGCAAGTGTGCAAGAAACACCACTAAAATACAACTCCCAACACATATGAACGAACATCATTAAAAGAATGACCTCCCTAATAATGTGTGCCAGGGCCACTACTAAACAGTATGAGCTCCCATCATAGTGTGCAAGTACTTCTACTAAAGAGTATAACTCCACCTACACATATGGGCGAGCACAATGAATAAAGATTATGACTCCCAACACACATATGTGCAAGGATTAGTACTAAGGAGTATGAACCCCTTAAAAACAAGAATGCAAACATCTCTGCTAAAGAATATAACCGCCTCGGCAGACATCTGGCTTCCGATTTCGTCCTTGATTCTGGAGACCAGCTCTTGCCAGGTATAGGGTTTTTCTCCCCTGGACTTCAGTCTTTCCCTGGGCACCGGTCTAGGTGGACTCTCTAGGGGTCAACAGGCTTTCCCCCTATCTCTCCCTACACTAATGGGAATGCGCTCTGGGAGGAGGGCAGGCTGTTCTAGCACTGGTTTAAATTGGGACAGTCAGTGGAATTTTTTTCTCTTTGTTTTCATATTGATAGTATTGTGTGCATATATTCTATATATCCATAATATCCATCTTGAATTGGGACCTTGATACTGCCCTATAAAGCTCATTTCTAATATTTTACTGCCTCAGTCCCAACCCTTACTGTAGCAAATCAGCCCCTGAAGAGGTTGACTGATGGTGGGATGGAGGATGAGGCCTTTCTCTTCCAGCTCGGAGCACGCGTCTGCCACCCTGTCTAACCGACGGTTCTGAGGTGAAACGGCAGTTAAACTGCTCGCAGACTGTCAGGCTCGTGGAAATATTCGCTTTATTCGGTGGACAAGACTGAAGTCCAAAGACTCAGCTTCAGTTCCAGCCAAAAAGCCCTGGCCTTCCACAGACCCTTGTTCTTATCCCCCAGAGTCAGGTCCACCCAATGGTGGGATCAGATACCAACCAATGGTGGAAGCAGAATCAGGTACCACCCTAGGGTGGGGGCAGAATGCCAGGTCACACCCTAGGGTAGGGCACAATCACCAATCAGTTTAGGGTGAGTAACATAGTAATCCCCCCAAATATTTACATACACAACAATTCCCCCGTTTGTTTTTAGTAAAAAAAAACAATATTGTCTACAATTATTAAAGGAAAAATTAGTCAATAATAAAAGAGCGGCTGTTTGCATAAGCGCATCACAGGAAAATGTAAAGAAAAACTTCTAACCTAAACACAGGGTGTCTAAAACCAGAAACATGTATCAAGGAATCAACTACAAGCTCCTGAGAAGATAAATTAAGACGTACATAGATCTTTCGAAGAGACACCAGAAAGGTTTTGTATCTGATCCCACCATTGGGTGGTACCTGACTCTGGAGGATAAAAACAAGGGTCTGTGGAAGGCCCAGGCTTTTTGGCTGGAACTGAAGCTGAATCTTTGGACTTCAGTCTTGTCCACCGAATAAAGCGAATATTTCCACGAGCCTGACTGTCTGCGAGCTGTTTACCCGCCGTTTCACCTCAGAACCGTTGGCTAGACAGGGTGGCAGACGCGTGCTCTGAGCTGGAAGAGAAAGGCCTCATCCTCCATCCCACCATCAGTCAACCTCTTCAGGGGCTGACTTGCTACACCTTACTTCCCCCCATCCTCCCATGTAGGTGCAGCTCATGACATGAAGCTCACCACAAAGAGTGATAAGTGCAGTTTAGAGAAATAACTACACTGAAAACTATCCTAACAATGTGAATGAATGAGGGAAAAAGAAAGCCTGTCTCGAGTCCAGGTGTGGGTGGGGTGGGGAGTAGGTAGATCTGGGAAATTGGTGGTGGGAATCCTGCACTGGTGAAGGGGGGGGGGGTGTTCCTTACATGACTGTAATCATACAACTACAATTATATTTGTAATCACGGTGTTTAAATAAAGATAATTAAAAAAAAAGAATATAACTGCCTCAAACACACAAGTATGCAAACACCACTACTAAAGGATTAGGAGTTCAGCTGTCAATAAGTACCAATGCTGAATATGTGAACAACACAGTTTGATGGATAGTCTCTGATAATCAACTATTAAATTGTATGCAAATCACAGCTGGGGCTGTGTATGCCCAGTCCCCCAATTGCAACAACATCTACAAGTTATGAAAGAAAAGAAGTAATTAAAAATAATTCTGTGTAGGTTGCTACACAGGAGGAGCAGAGAGAAGAGAAGATAAAGAAGGGAGAAAGGAGTCCAAGTAACAGCCCTGTTGAGCATACCTGCGATGAGCTGTGACAGCAATATAGTGATCTCTTTAAATGAGTGCGCTAGGTTAGCTACCATTTACATCTGGAAATATATAAAACATTTCTATAGAACAGACTGAACATAACTGAATAAATGCCGCGGCTATTTTTATGAGATGATCACCAAGTTGACAAAGATCCTTGTTATTCGAGAACTGCTTCCTGCTGCCTATGTGGTTCCAGATTTCATATAATCTTATAGTAGGAGAAATTAGAAACCTTTGGCTTCCTCTCTTGGCAATTTGGAATTGAGCCTGCAAATGAGAGAGTAAGTCAGACTGGTCAGGATGGAAGAAACTAGATCATACGATGGCTCCTTCTGTATATAGAGTTAAAGAAAAAATAAATTGGGAATTTTTGAGAAGGGAATAGAAATGCCTTGAAACCTAGATCCATTTCTGACCTTGATTTTAACGACTCACTAGTTTTTCATTTAAACATTTACATTTTTTGCTTATGATTATGTAATTTACAGCTATTTACAATCAGAGCTCATTTCTGCTATTTGCAATCAGAGAATTAACAAAATAAGTCGTAAAATTAAGTATTTCCATATTCCAAATGTTTACTTTGAGTTCTATAATTACTCTAAGTAGACTGCTATGGACTCCAATGTGCACTCCCCAAATTTCTATGTTGAAGCTTTAATCCCCCAATGTGACTGTATTTAAAGATAAAACTTTTAGGAAGGGGATTTAAACGGGTTCCACAAAAAGAGCATGTGAGTAGACTGCAAAAGTGACATCTCAAGCCAGGAAAAGTGTCATCACCAAGATCCAAATGAGCTTGTTCTTTAATAACAGGCAACCCAGTATTCCTCTATGATAAAATACATTTTATTTTTTATCTTTTTTTTTTTTTTTTTTTTTTTTGGTTTTTGGGTCACATCTGGCAGTGCTCAGGGGTTACTCCTGGTTCTACGCTCAGAAATCACCTCTGGCAGGCCCAGGGGACCATATGGGATGCTGGGATTTGAACCACTGTCCTTCTGTATGAAAGGCAAATGCCTTACCTCCATGCTATCTCTCTGGCCCCAATTTTTTTTTATCTATTTTCATAATAATGTATTTAAGCCTCATGGTTACAAAAATGTACATAGTTGGGTTTTAGTCATTGAATGAACCCCACGATTCACCAGTAAAAGTTTTCCCACTACTGATGTTCCCCATTTCTCTCCTTGCCCACCCCCTAGCTTCTGTCTTTCACTATCATTGTCATGGTAGTTGTTAGTGCAGTTATTTTACTAATGTGCTCAGCACTTGTAGCTTCATATCATGATCTGATCCTTCTTCCCCATCTCTGTTTTTCTCTGGGTATTGTTACTATACTCTTTTATTTTTCTTTAACACCTTAGATGAGTGAAATGATACTGTGTCTTTGTCTCTCCCTTTAACTCATCATAATAGTGTCCATGTCCATCCATGTAAAATCAAATTACATACTATTTTTCCGAATAGATGCATAGAATTCCCTTGTGTATATGTACCACAGTTTCTTTAGCCGCTCATCTATTGTCAGGCATCTGGGTTATTTCAAGATTCTGGCTATTGTAAACAGAGTTGTAATGAAATAGGTGTGCAGAGAGCATTTTTGTATTTTTTTTTTTTTGGTTCCTAGGATAGATCCCTACGAGTGGTATAGCTGGATCATATGGAGCTCAATTTCGATTTTTTTTGAGGAATCTCTACATTGTTTTCCAGAAAGGTTAAACTAGTTGGCATTCCAACCAGCAATGAGTGAGAATTCCTCATCTATGCCAGCACTGGTTCCTCTTGTTCTTTGTGGTGTGTCTCAATCTCTGTGATGTGAGATGATATTTTATTGTTGTTTTAATTTTGCACATTCTTGATTATTAGTGATGTAGAGCATTTTTCCATATGCCTCTTGGCCATCTAAACTTTTTACTTGAGGAAATGACTTAATTTCTTCTCATTTTTTCATGGGGTTAGATATTTTTCTTGTTAAGTTTTGTCAGTAACTTATATATATTAGATATTAGTTCCTTATCTGATAAGAATTGGGTCAATAGTTTCTCTCATTTTATGGATATCCTAGTTACTGTTTCCTTTGAAGTGCAGAAGCTTCTCAATTTAATGTAGTTCCACTTGTTTATCTATGCTTCCATTTGTTTGAACAGTGATGTTTCCTCTTTAAAGATGACTTTAGCTTCAATATCATGAAGTGATTTATCCATGTTCTCTTCTAAATACCTTATAGTTTCAGGTATCACATCAAGGTTACTAATCCATTTGATTTTGAACTTTGTGCATGGAGATAGATTGATATCTGAGTTTGTTTTTGTTCATATGGCTGACCAGTTGTCACATCATGACTTATTAAGGAAGCTTTTCTTGATTTATTTTGCATCTCTTGACCCCCTTTTTTAATCAACTATTAATTGGTTGTATGCCTGGGGTCAGCCTCTGAATACTCAAGTCTATTCCATTGATCTGAAGGTTTGTCTTTATTCCAGTGCCATGATGTTTTAATGACTATTGCTTTGTAGTACTTTTTAAAGTAAGGAAAAGTGATGCCTTCCATCTTTTTTATCCTAAGGAATGATTGAGCTATTTGTGGGCAATTACTGTTCCAAATATATTTTAGTAGTGTTGTACCCACTTCGTTGAAAATTTTCTTGGGTATCCTTACAGGAATTATATTAAATCTGTATAATTCTTTGGGGAGTTTTGCAATTTTAATGATTTTAACTGTCCCAACTCATGAACAGGCATATGTCTCCATTTCCTTGTGCACTCTTTTCTTCTTCCCTCCCTACCTTCTTCCCCTCCCTCCCTCCCTCCCTCCCTCCCTCCTTCCTTCCTTCCTCCCTCCCTCCCTCCCTCCTTCCTTCCTTCCTTCCTTCCTTCCTTCCTTCCTTCCTCCCTCCCTCCCTCCCTTCTTCTCTCTCTCCCTCCCTCCTTCCTTCCTTCCTTCCTTCCTTCCTTCCTTCCCTCCTTCCCTCCTTCCATCCTTCCCTCCTTTCTTCCTTCCTTCCTTCCTTCCTTCCTTCCTTCCTTCCTTCCTTCCTTCCTTCCTTCCTTCCTTCCTTCCTTCCTTCCTTCCTTCCTTCCTTCCTTCCTTCCTTCCTTCCTTCCTTTTCCTTTCTTCTTTCCTTCCTTCCTTCCTTCCTTTTCCTTTCTTCTTTTTTATTTTTGTTTTTTGAGCCACACCCGGTGACTGCTGGTTATGTGCTCAGAAATAGCTCCTGGCTTGGGGGACCATATAAGATGCTGGGGGATTGAACCACAGTTCATCCTAGGCTAGCATACACAAGGCAGACGTGTTATACCTTGCACTATCACTCTGGCCTGCACTCTTTTATTTCTTGAAGCAGTGTTTTGTAATTTTTTGTATAGGTCCTTCACCTCTTTCTTTAAATTGACTTCAAGGTATTTAAATTTTTGTGGTTCTATTTTGAACAGGATTGTTTTTCTTTTGAGGCAGGGGCACACCCAGTGATGTTCAGGGGTCAGGGGTTACTCCTGGCTATGTGCTCAAAAATCACTCCTGGGTTGGGGGACCATATGGGATGCTGGGGATCGAACCAAGATCCATCCTTTCAGCTGTGGCAAGGCAAATGCACTACTTCTATGCTATTGCTCTGTCCCCAGGACTGGTTTTTGAGGTCCATTTCATCTCTATTATTATTGTGTATAAGAAAACCATTGAAGTTTGCATGTTAATTATGTAGTTGTACTGTATGAATCTACAGTTTATAGGAGCTTTATGGTAGAATATTTAGGATTTTCTAAGTATAGTATCATGTGATCTGCCACCAGTGAGAGCTTGAGTTCTTCCTTTCCTATCTGGCTGCCTTTGATTTCTTTTTCTTGCTTAATTGCTATGGCAAGTACTTCCAGTACTATGTTAAATAGTAGTGGCAAGAGGGGGCTGCCTTGTAGTAGGCCAAGTCTCAGTTTTTCTCCATTGAGTATAATATTTGTCATGGGCCTGTGATAAAAACCCTTGACTATATTGAGACTGTTCCTTCCACTTTCATCTTGCTGAGAGTTTTTTTTTAAATCACGAGTGGGTATTAGACTTTATTCAATTTTCTCTGCACCTATTGATATGTTTATGTGTTTTTTATTTTTCCTTTTGTTGGTGTGGTATATTACATTGATTGACTTGTGTATGTTGAATCATCTATGCATCTCCAGAATGAATTCTACTTGATCATGGTGTAAGATCTTCTTGGTGAGACATTGAATGCTATTTGCTAGGATTTTGTTGAGATCTAAGCATCTATATTCATTGGGGATATAGGTCTATAGTTCTCTTTTTTTAGACATCTCTGTCTGCTTTTGATATCAGGGTTATGTTAGTTTCTTAAATACTATTTGGAGTATTTCTGTTTCTTCAATTTTCTGAAAAGATCCTGAAAAGGATTGGCTGTAGATCTTCTTGGAAGGTTTGAAATAATTCATTAGCTAATCCATCTGGGCCTGGCATTTTGTTTTTGGGAAGATTTTGATAACTATTTTAATTTCCTCAATAGAAATGGGCCTGTTAAAATATGCTATATATCTTGGTTCAAACTTGGGTGGCTATAAAGTCCAATAAATTATCTATTTCTTCCAAGTTCTCTTGTTTGTGGCAAAGAGTTTTTCAAAGTAATCTCTGGTTACTCTTTTAACATCTGTATATCTGTAATAATCTCTCCCTTTTTATTTCTCATTCTCCCTTTTTATTTCTCATTCGGTTTATTAAATTTTTATATTCTTTTTTTGTGAGTTTTAGTTTTTGGTCTCATTTATTTTCAAAGAACCAACTCTTGCTTTCATTAATTTTGTATTGATTTTTTATTTTTTCTTCATTAATTTCTTCTCGAAGCTTTATATTTCCTATTATTATATGTTTTGTTTTATTTTGTTCATAACTTTCTTTTCTTTGTGGGGGTGGTCACACCCGGTGACTCTCAGGGTTACTCTTGACTTTGCACACAGAAGCCACTCCTGGCAGGCTCGGGAGACCATGTGGGATGCCGGGATTGGAATCATCATCTGTCTTGTGTTGGCTGTGTGCAAGGCAAATGCCTTAGCTCTGTGCTCTTACTCCAGCCCCCATGTTGGATAACTTTCTAATTTTATAAGCTGTGCCATTATGTTATTTATATAGGCTCCTTTTTCTTCCTTATGAGTGCTTGCAAAGCTATACATTTTTTAATAGCACTTTATCTGTTGTCCACAAATTCTGATTTTGTTGTGTCTTCATTCTCTTATGTTTCTAGGAGCTTTTGATTTCTTCTTTGATTTTGCATCTGACCCTCTTGTTGTGCAGTAGTGAGCTGTTTCATTTCCCAGTGTTAATAGTTTTCCTGTGTTACCTTTGTTATTCACTTCTAAATTCAGTGCATTATGTTCTGAGAAGGTAGTTCCGACAATTTCCATCCTCTTTACTTTTATAAAAGTGTGCTTTGTGTACCAACATGTGAACTCTTTTGAAAGACCCATGTGCATCGGAGAAAAACGTGTATCAAGTTTGGGGATGGAAAGCCTTACATCTATCTATGAGGCCAATTTCTTCCATTGCTTCTTTCAGAGCTAATATATTCTTGTTAGGCTTCGGAATGGTTGACCTATCAAGGGGTGACTGGAGGTGTTGAAGTCTCCCATTATTATTGTACTGCTGTGTCTTCCTTCAAAATTGTCAGCAGTTGATTTAAATATTTTGCTGATCCCCATTGGGTGTGTATATGTATAGGATTTTGATTCCTGTTGTACATATCCCTTGATTATTACAACATATCCATCTCTGTTCCTTAAAACTTCTATAAGTCTAAAGTTTGTGTCATCTGTTATTAGTATAGTTACTCCAGACTATTTAAGGGAGTTATTTTCCTTAATGATTATCTTACAATATTTGATTTTTAATCTGTTTGTTCTGACTATTCAATGTGTTTATTTAAAGCAGAAAACATTGGATTTAAATTTTTAAATTCATTTAGCCATTCTGTGTCTCTTAACTTGTGTGTTTAGTCCATTGATGTTGAGACAGAAAATTTCATTAGATTTAATTAATCTTTTAATAGGGTTTGGTGTATCTGTTGGTCTGTCTTGTCTAACAGACATTTCAGTTTATACTTAAAGGCTAATTTTGAATCTTTAAAATCTATGAGTTGTTGTTTATCCATGAGGCTGTATATCTTTCCTTCAAACCTGAATGTAAAACTGGCTGAGTGAAGCCAATTCTTGAAGTTGCATTCATTTTGTTGAGTCTTGTCACTACTATATCTCACCACTACCTTCAGGCCTTGAGAATTTCTTTTGATAAATCTATAAATCTTAGGAATGCTCCTTTGATTGTATTTTCCATTTTTGATCTTGTTACTTTCAGTATTCCATTCGTATCTGAACCAGGTCACCATTGTGACTACTATGTGTTTTAACGTGTTTTTCTTTTATCTGGTACTTTTCAGGCATGCAGGATTTGGTCGTGTAAGTCTGTAGCTCTGGGAGTTTCTCCAGAATGATGTCCTTGATTGGTGATACTTCATGGGTTTTCTTCCTGGGTCTCTGGGACACACAATAATTCTTATGTTGTTTCTGTTGACTTTATCAGAGATTTTTATTTTCTTCTGTTCACATTCTTTGAGGATTTAGAATTATTTTTCATTGTATGATTGTTTTAAGGCTCTTTCCATTTAAGGCTCTTTCTTTGTCTGGAGCTTTTATATATCTCATCTTTCAGCTACCTTATTCAGTCCTCAACTGCTGTTACTGTACTGGATATGGTTTCCAATGAGGTTTTCTTTTTGCCTAGCAAGTTTTTCAGTCATGTTATTTCAGTTTGGAGTTTTCACGTTTCTATTTCATTATTCTCTTGGTTCTTATTTGTGGTTCTTTCAGTTCAATCCATTCTTTCTTTAAGTTCCATGAACAGCCTCCATATTTTTTTCTAAAGTCTAGATGAGAGGCTAAATTGGGGGTTGCTATTTTAGGGTCATCAGAGCTACCATCTTCTTTCTCTAAACATGGTGGAGGTCTGCATTTTCTCCCATTGTCATTATTGTAGTATAGAGTTTTCTAAGGCTGGTGCTGGTGTTCATTGACTTGAAGGAATACATGACCATAGAGAAGAGTGGATCAGATTAGCTGCACTCCTCTGGCTTCTGGCATCAAGCTCTGTTTGTTCACCTGGGCATCACAGGTGTACTTTCCAGGCACTGTCCTATTTTCATGGATACTGCTGCTCTCTCTAGGAGGTAGGCTCCACCTGTATGGTTCCCAGCCTAGGATTCTGTCAATTCACCTGGGCAGCACCAATGCAGCAGACACCACCACAATATTTTTATTTATAATATCTTTATTTAAAGACCTTGATTACAAACATAATTATGGTTGGGTTTCAGTCATGTAAAGAACACCCCCCTTTACCAGTGCAACATTCCCATCCCCAATGTCCCAAATCTCTCTCCTCCCCACCCCATCCCCGCCTGTGCTCTAGACAGGCTTTCTACTTCCCTCATTCATTCTCATTGTTAGGATAGTTCTCAATGTATTATTTCACTAACTACACTCATCACTCTTTGTGCTGAGCTTCCTGAAGTGAGCTGGAACTTCCAGCCTTCCTCTCTTTTGTCTCTGAAAATTATTGCAAGAATGTCTTTCATTTTTCTTAAAACCCATAGATGAGTGAGACCATTCTGCGTTTCTCTCTCTCTCTCTCTCTCTCTCTCTCTCTCTCTCTCTCTGACTTATTTCACTCAGCATAATAGATGCCATATTATTCCATGGATGGGAAAATTTCATGACTTCATCTCTCCTAATGGCTGCATAGTATTCCATTGTGTATATGTGCCACAGTTTCTTTAGCCATTCATCTGTTGAAGAGCATCTTGGTGGTTTCCAGAGTCTTGCTATGGTAAATAGTGCTGCAATGAATATAGGTGTAAGGAAGGGATTTTTGTGTTGTATTTTTGTGTTCTGAGGGTATATCCCTAGGAGTGGTATAGCTGGATTGTATGGGAGCTCAATCTCCAGGAATCTCCATATCGCTTTCTGTAAAGGTTGAACTAGACGGCATTCCCACCAGCAGTGAATGAAAGTTCCTTTCTCTCCACATCCCCGCCAACACTGCTTGTTCTCATTCTTTGTGATGTGTGCCAATCTCTGTGGTGTAAGGTGGTACCTCATTGTTGTTTTGATTTGCATCTCCCTGATGATTAGTGATGAGCGCCATGCATTTCTATTGTTTAAATTTCCCAGATTTTCTTTTTTCTTTTTTTTTTTTTAACAATTCTTTTTTTTTTTTTTTGTCCCCCAATTCACAATACATACCCGGCAAGGGGCCTGTGTTGAGGTGTATATGGGGTGCCTTTACTGTACCTCCTCTTTCTATACAGCCAGTGTAAAGAACACAGCCTGTGGTAAGATTTGGGAGGCCTTATCTTATCTTTTATTTATTTTATTTTTTTTTCTTCAGAGCAAACTAAAGTTGTTTTTTTTTTTTGATTGTTTGTTTTTTTAAAGTAAGAATTCATTTAAAGGACAAAATTGATTAACATAATGAGGTAAACTAATATAACATAATATAGTGACATAACATAACATATAATATAATTGATATAATAATAATACATGTAAGTCAAAGAAAATTTCTGATTAAAAACACAATTTTTTTTTCATAATGGCTTACATATCTTTCACTGTAGTATTTTGGGTACATATTCACATTGAATCAGGGGAATACCCATCACCTAATATGTCCTCTTCTCAATCAAAAATCAAATATGCTGAAAATAGGCAGAGTCCTGTCTAGAGGCTTCCAACCTCAGTTTGAGAGAGGATGTGAAAAAGTAATTAAAATACCACAATACAAAAAAAATATCGAATTAAATAACCGATAAGCACCACAGCAATAAAGACAGGCACCACACAATAATCTCGGTTCTGAAATCAAATCATACTCAAGTGCAAAAAAGAAAGAGAAAAACAAAACAAAATAAAATAAAATAATATTGGAGACATCAACCGTAATCTCCACATCAAAATAAAGACGTCAAAAAAATAGATCATTTATTCTCCTCTTGCTGCTTTCGTGGTATGTGGAAGACTTCTACTTTATCTTGGATGGTAAAATCAGACCTGTTTCTAAAGATCTTGGTGGCTGTGCAGATCAGGGAATGGAGTTTATGAAGTCTTTCTTTGTGGTTCAAGCAGTTATGCTTCTTCAATGTCATTTTTTTGTTTTTTATGTGTTCTAGGTGTTTCAGAATAGTGCTACCATTCTGTGTTTTTCTTTTGTCTTCTGACTTACTTCGTTTAACATAACATGATCTAGGTCCATCCACGTTGCTGCAAAGTCTGTGATTGTATCATTTCTAACTGCCATGTAATATTCCATTGTATATATGTACCACATCTTAATGATCCATTCATCTGTTGTTGGACATCGAGGTTGGTTCCAAGATTTGGCTATTATACTGAGTGCTGCAATAAATAGTGGGGTGCATACGTATTTTGGAATGAATGTCCTTCCATCTTGGGGGTATATGCCTAGGAGAGCAATTGCTGGGTCAAATGGCAGCTCAATTCTGAGTTCTTTGAGCACTCTCCAGACTTTTCTCCATAGATGTTGGACTAGGGGGCATTCCCACCAGCAGTGGATGAGAGTTCCTTTCATACCGCATCCTCGCCAACAAAGGTTGTTTCCATTATTTTTGATGTGAGCCAACCTCACTGGTGTGAGGTGGTATCTCATTGTTGTCTTGATTTGGATCTCCCTGATGATGAGCGAAGGTGAGCATGTTTTCATGTGTTTGTTGGCCATCCTTCTCTCTTCCTCAGAGAAATGTCTATTCATATCGTCTCCCCATTTTTTTATGGCTTCGTTTGGTTTTGAAGGGCTCAGGTTTCTGAGCGCTTTGTATGTTCTAGATATCAGCCCTTTATCTGATATATCAAGTGAAAAGATTTTTTCCCATTCTGTTAGCTGTCTTCTTGCATTAAGTAGGGTTTCTTTTGCCATGCAGAAGCTTTTTAGTTTGATATAGTCCCATTTGTTTATAGTTGATGCTAACGTTTTTGCCATTGGTGCTCCATTGTCAAAGACCCTTTTGATATAAAGGTCTTTGAGTGTTCTGCCTATTTTATTCTCGATAAACTTTATAGATTCAGGTCTGATTTCCAGATCTTTGATCCATTTTGAGTTGACTTTTGTATAAGGAGTGAGATATGGGTCGATTTTCACTTTCGTGCATATGAGTTTCCAGTTGTACCAACACCATTTGTTGAATAGGCTTTCTTTGTTCCATTTCATATTCTTGCCTCTTTTATCAAATATTAGTTGGCTATATATCTGGGGGTTTATGTCTGGGAATTCTGTTCTAATCCACTGGTCTGAGGTCCTGTCTCTGTTCCAGTACCATGCTGTTTTTATTACTATGGCTTTATAGTATAGTTTCAAGTTAGGTAAGGAGATACCTCCCAACTTCTCATTTTTCAGAATGTGTTTAGCTATCCTGGGTCTTTTATGGTTCCAAATGAATTTTATAATTGATTGTTCTATTTCTTTAAAGAATTGTGTCTGGATTTGGATAGGGATTGCATTAAATCTATATAGCAGTTTGGGTAAAATAGTCATTTTGACTATGTTAATTCTACCTATCCATGAGGATGGGATGTTCTTCCATTTCTTTAGATCGTCTTCAATTTCTTTCTGAAGTGTTTTGAAGTTTCCCTGGTATAGATCTTTCACTTCTCTTGTAAGGTTGATTCCTAGGTATTTGATATTTTTTGATACTATCTTAAATGGAATTGTATTTTTAATCTCTCTCTCCTCAACTTCATTGTTTGTATATAAAAACGCTACTGTCTTTTGTGTATTGACTTTGTATCCAGCCACTTTACTGTATTGGTTGATTGTTTCTAGGAGTTTTTCTGTGGATTCTTTAGGGTTTTTGATGTATATCATCATATCATCAGCAAATAGAGCTAGCTTGTGTTCCTCTTTCCCTACTTGAATTCCTTTGATTCCCTACTCTTGTCGGATTGCTATTGCTAGGACTTCTAAGGTTATATTGAATAAGAGTGGAGAGAGTGGACAGCCTTGCCTAGTTCCTGACCTTAGTGGGAATGCTTCTAGCTTCTCGCCATTAAGTATAATGTTGGCTGTAGGCTTTTCATAAATAGCTGTAACTATCTTAAGGAAGGTGCCTTCTAACCCTATTTTGCTGAGTGTCTTTAACATGAACGGATGTTGGATTTTGTCAAACGCCTTCTCTGCATCGATTGATATGATCATGTGGTTTTTGTCCTTCATGTTGTTGATGTGGTGTATAATGTTTATTGATTTGCGTATGTTGAACCAACCTTGCATTCCTGGTATGAATCCCACTTGATCGTGATGTATGATCTTTTTGATGAGGTGTTGGATTCGGTTTGCTAAGATTTTGTTAAGTATCTTTGCATCAATGTTCATTAGTGAGATTGGTCTGTAGTTTTCTTTTTTGGTGGTGTCTTTGCCTTCTTTAGGAATGAGTGTGATATTAGCCTCATAAAAGGAGTTGGGGAGGATTCCTGTTTTTTCTATGGTTTTGAAAAGCCTATGGAACAGTGGTAATAAGTCTTCTTGAAATGTTTGATAGAATTCACCTGTAAATCCATCTGGGCCTGGGCATTTGTTCTTAGGGAGTCTTTTAATTACGTCTTCAATTTCCTCTGAAGTGATTGGACTGTTTAGAGTATCTAGGTCTTCCTTTTCCAGTCTTGGAAGAGGGTGTTTGTCCAAGAATCTGTCGATTTCTGGTGGGTTCTCTAGCCTAGTTGAATATAGTTGTTCATAATATGATCTCATGATATGTTGTATTTCTTGGGGTTCTGTTGTAATCTCTCCCCTTTCATTCGTGATCCTAGTGATTTGGGTGTTTTCCCTCTTTTTTTTGGTAAGTTTTGCCAATGGTTTGTCTATCTTATTTATTTTTTCGAAAAACCAACTCCTGGTCTCATTGATTTTTTGTATTGTTTTCTTAGTCTCTATGTTGTTTATTTCTGCTCTGGTTTTTATGATTTCTTGCCTTCTGGTTGTGGTTGGATTTCTCTGTTGCTGTTGTTCCAATTCTTTGAGGTGATCTTTTAAACTGTTGGTTTTGTTATTTTCCTGTTTCTTAACATAGGCCTGTAATGCTATGAGTTTCCCCCTAAGTACTGCTTTTGCTGTATCCCATAAATTCTGACATGTTGTCTCTTCATTGTCATTCGTCTCAAGGAATCTTTTTATTTCCTCCTTGAGTTGTTCTTTGATCCAGCTGTTGTTAAGCAGTATGTTTTTCAATCTCCAGGTATTAGTTTTCCTCCATTGCTTCTTCTTGACATCAATTATAAGCTCTGTTGCATAGTGATCTGAAAGGGTACTTCTAATGATCCTTACCTTTGTGGTCTTATATAGGTTGGCTTTGTATCCTAAGACATGATCTATTCTGGAGAAGGTTCCATGTGGGTTTGAGAAGAATGTGTATTCTACTTTCTGGGGATGGAGGGCTCTATATAAGTCTATTAGCCCTAATTCTTCTAATTTTTCATTTAGAGCTCTTATTTCTTTACTATTTTTCTGTTTGGAGGATCTGTCCAGTGGTGATAGTGGAGTATTGAGGTCCCCTACTATTATCACAATTCCCTTCATGTGTTTCTCCAGGTTTGTCAGTAGTTGCCTCACATATTTTGGTGATTTTACATTAGGTGCATAGATATTGACCAGGGTTAGCACTTCTTGATCTAATGTTCCCCTGATCAGTAAGTAGTGCCCCTCTTTGTCTCTGATCACTTTCTTGAGGTTGAATACAATTTGGTCTGATATAAGAATGGCTGTCCCTGCTCTTTTTTGTTTTCCATTGGCCTGAATAATTACTTTCCATCCTTTAATTCTAAGCCTGTGCTTATCCTGTAACTGTAGGTGTGTTTCTTGCAGACAGCAGAAGTCCGGTTTATTTTTCCTAACCCAGTTCTCTACTATGTGTCTTTTAATTGGAGAGTTTAGTCCATTAACATTTAGGGAAATTATTGATAAAGAGGACTGTTGTGCAGTTGTATTGTGTGGCGTGGTTGTTGTTACAATCGGGGGTTTGGATTGTGTAATTCGTCTCTGAGTAAGTCACTTAGGATCGGCTTAGTTTGCACAAATAGTTCAAGTTCGTTCATATTTGTGAATGTTTTTAGTCTGCCCTCCCATATGAATGATAGTTTTGCTGGGTATTGGACCCTGGGTTGGAAATTTCTTTCACTCAGTCGTTTAAATACGTCATTCCACTGTCTTCTTTCTTGAATTATTTCAAATGGGAGATCTGGTTTGATTCTTATGTCCTTTCCTTTGTACTTGAGGTTTTTTTTTCTCCCTTATTGCTTTCAGGAGTTCCTCTTTCTCTTTGTTTTTCGCCATTTGGATTATTATGTGTCTTGGTGTGAGTTTATTAGGGTCTATTTTATTAGGGACTCTCTTGACTTCTTGGATTTGTCCTAAATTGTCTTTCCAGAGGGTGGGAAAGTTCTCTGTTATTATCTCCCTGACTACTTGTTCTTCCCCCTTCCCTATTTCTTCCCCTTCTGGTATACCCACAATTCTTAGATTGTTTCTTTTGTCCTTGTTCATTAGATATTGGATTTTTCCTTCCAGTGCTTTGCCTTTTATTTCTTTGTTGGTTTCTTGATCATTTTTATATTGCAATTTTCCTTCGAGTTCATCGATGTGCTTCTCCAACTCTGTGGTTCTACTCGTAAGGCTTGTTATTTTGTCTTTTAAATCCTTCACTTCTTTTTGTATGGAATCTCTCATGTTCTTTAACATTTCTTCTTTAATTTGGCTGAGTCGTTCGTCCATGAAATTCTTATACTCGGTTGCTAGGTTTTCTTTCATTTGTTTTAGTAATTCTTGCATTTCCTTCCTCATGACCGCTTTTAGGTCTTCTTCCCCTGGATCTGTGCGTTTTGGTGGACTTGGAAACTTGATAGGGCTTGTCATGATGTCTTCAGTTATAAGAGATCTCCTTGATTTATGCATAATTCTTTGTATTTAATGGTGTGTTTTGGAGTGCTGTGGCTTCTAATTTCGGCCTGCTTTGGTCTCCTTCCTAAAGGTTTTTCTAGAGGAGCTCACGCCTCCCCAGCCGGCACTCAGGAGTCTCTGGGAGGAGTGGCAGGCCCAAACGCCAAGCAAAAGGAGAGAAGCTCACTCACGCCTCCCCAGCCGGCACTCAGAAGTCTCTGGGAGGAGTGGCAGGCCCAAACGCCAAGCAAAAGGAAAGAAACTCACTCACGCCTCCCCAGCCGGCACTCAGGAGTCTCTGAGGGGAGTGGCAGGCCCAAACGCCAAGCAAAAGGAGAGAAACCCACTCACGCCTCCCCAGCCGGCACTCAGGAGTCTCTGAGGGGAGTGGCAGGCCCAAACGCCAAGCAAAAGGAGAGAAACCCACTCACGCCTCCCCAGCCGGCACTCAGGAGTCTCTGGGGGGAGGGGCAGGCCCAAACGCCAAGCAAAAGGAGAGAAGCTCACTCACGCCTCCCCAGCGGCACTCAGAAGTCTCTGGGAGGAGTGGCAGGCCCAAACGCCAAGCAAAAGGAAAGAAACTCACTCACGCCTCCCCAGCCGGCACTCAGGAGTCTCTGGGGGGAGGGGCAGGCCCAAACGCCAAGCAAAAGGAGAGAAGCTCACTCACGCCTCCCCAGCTGGCACTCAGGAGTCTCTGAGGGGAGTGGCAGGCCCAAACGCCAAGCAAAAGGAGAGAAACCCACTCACGCCTCCCCAGCCGGCACTCAGGAGTCTCTGGGGGGAGTGGCAGGCCCAAACGCCAAGCAAAAGGAAAGAAACTCACTCTCCCAGATTTTCTGTTCTGGAAGCCTGTGTCAAGAAATACATGGATGACTAATGATCTAATTTAGCACTCCCAACAGTTTGTTTAAATCAGTGTATTCACATCTTCAATGATGTACTGACACTGACATTATCAGCCGTGTCCCCCAAACCAAAAGCCAAACAAATAAAAAATAAGGGAGAAGGCAATTTCTAAGAGATGAATTTGTTAAAGCTTAGTTTACAAAGGTCAAATTTAAATCTAGTTTTTTCTATTGCTCTCTTCAGAAATAAACAATTCTCATTCTACAACCAGCTCCAAAATTGGAGTATATAACAAAATAATATTGATTATAGGGAGAGTAGAGGAACTGAATTATGATGAAGAATTACAAGGTGTCCAACTTGGTCTCTGTAATTGAATGATATGAATGAACAGTCGCCATCTTGTTTCTTATACATTCTTTCATTTATTGAAAGAATCAGAATATTGGTAACCACACAGAATAGTGATGTTGCATTTGTGTGTGAGTGTTGAGACTTTGGACTAAAAATTTTTTTCTGTGGGAACACAGTCTTTCAATAAACTCAGATTCTTGGATCCTATTTTTGCATTTGGCAAAACATTTCCATTGCCCAGTGTTTCCCTGGAACAATCCAAAAAGCTAATGCGCTCTCATTTAGAGTTTGACAACCTCATACTGACCTTGAAATGTCAACTCAGAATGGGCAGCAATTTGAACTAGAAGTGTCCTGTTGTTTCTCCACAAATATTTTTAATTATTTATTCATATTTTAATTAAAAATTAAAAT
The DNA here is from genome assembly GCF_024139225.1 of Suncus etruscus. Lineage (NCBI taxonomy): Eukaryota > Metazoa > Chordata > Mammalia > Eulipotyphla > Soricidae > Suncus > Suncus etruscus. The sequence goes on along the minus strand of NC_064866.1, from coordinate 42,725,377 downwards.
GAATATATTTATATGCAATAATATGAAAATATCTCTGTACCTTTTCCCACTTTCCATCCATGAAACTCTTACAAAGAGTGAAATATCACAAGTAGAAAATTGACTTTGCTATAATTTTTTTTGTTTATTTTTTCGGGCCACACCAGTTTGATGCTCAGGGGTTACTCTTGGCTAAGTGCTCAGAAATTGCCCATGGCTTGGGGGACCATATGGGACCCCAGGGGTATTGAACCATGGTCATGGTCCTTCCTTGGCTAGTGCTTGCAAGGCAGACACCTTACCTCTAGCAACACCTCACGGGCCCCAGACATTGCTATAAACGTTTTTAGTATTTTTTTTATTTATTTAAACATCTTGATTACAAATATGATTGTGATTAGGTTTCAGTAATGTAAAGAACACCCCCTTCACCAGTGCAACATTCCCACCACCAATGTCTCAAATCTCCCTCCATTCCACCCCACCCCCACCTGTACTCTATACAGGCTTTCCAGTTCCCTCAGTCATTCACATGATTATGGTACTTCTCAGTGTAGTTATTTCTATAACTGCACTCACCACACTTTGTGGTGAGCTTCATGAAGTGAGCTGGAAGTTCCAGCCCTCCTCTCATTCTCTCTGAGAATTGTTGCTAAGGTTACTTTTATTTTTCTTAAAACCCATAGATGAGTGAGACTATTCTGCTCGCCAAAAGGCACATGAAAAAATTCTCCTCATCACTGATCATCAGGGAGATGCAAATCACAACAATGATGAGATACCATCTCACACCACAGAGATTGGCACACATCACACTGGTGGGAATGCTGTCTAGTCCAACCTCTATGGAAAGCGATATGGAGATTCCTCCAAAAACTAGAAATTGAGCTCGCATACAATCCAGCTACACCACTCCTAGGAATATACCCTAGGAACACAAGAATACAATACAAAAACCCCTTTCTCACACCTATGTTTATTGCAGCACTATTCACAATAGCCGGGGTCCGGAAACAACCAAGATGCCCTTCACCAGGCGAATGGCTAAAGAAACTGTGGTACATATACACAATGGAATATTATGCAGCCGTCAGGAGAGATGAAGTCATGAAATTTTCCTATATATGGATGTACATGAAGTCTATTATGCTGAGTGAAATAAGTCAGAGAAAGAGAAAGACATTGCTATAATTTTTAACTTGTTCCAATTTCTCCAGTTATATTTATAATTCTACTTATTTATGTTCATATAATTTTAGCACCTGAGTATGTTGGTATATCTAACATCAATGAAAATTTAGAATGCAAGTATGTTTCCTGTTGCCCTATTTAACCACACACATTTTTATTTCTCTCTCAAATACTAATCCATTCTAACTTCTCTTACAAACACTAATCTATTTTCTATCTCTATAATATTTATCTTGTCAAACATATTATCTAAAATAGAATCATATAATGTATAACATATTGAGATCGATATCTAAATGTTACTCATAATTTTTTTAAATACAAGAAATTGTCTATGAATATAAATTATTTTATTTTGTTGTATTTTAAGTAGATTTCAAGGACACCAACAGTTACCACAGTTTGTTCAACTCCATTAGATTGTTTGCAATGTTAAGTTATGAATTAAGCTTGTAACATATTCTTTTATTGGCCTTTGTAAGCATATATATTTAGTCCCTTGTGGTAAAATGCCCAGATATTTAATTTAGATGATGAGTTCTAGCTAAGGCTCTCATAGTAATTGCCAAAGTACTACCGACCATTATATATTTGCCACATTTTATGTTCCACAAAGAATGTAGTGATTTTACTTCATTTAAATATCTGATGTCACTGTCCTAAAAAGTCAAACTTTCGTGTATATACACATATTTTATTGTAGTTTTGAGTGTCCTTATGATGAATAAATAGGGGTCATTTTATTCAAATACATATTTCTCAAAAATATATTATTTTAGTAGTATTTATGTTCATGCTAGTGGAATTTGGTTTATTTGTGTCACTGTATTAAGAGTTTAAAAAGTATATACAGTAGATTTTTGTTGAATATATGGCTAGAAAATTTGAAAAAGTTTCTCTACTGTTACATACTTTTTATCAATCTTTTAGAAAAAGTTTTTTCTTAATATCTTTATTTAAACACCTTGATTACAAATATGATTGATGTTGGGTTTCAATAATGTAAAGAACATCCCCCTTCACAAGTGCAACATTCCCATCACCAATGTCCCAAATCTCCCTCCTCCCCACCCCATCCCCGCCTGTACTCTAGACAGGCTTTCCAGTTCCCTCATTCATTCACATGGTTATGATAGTTCTCAGTGTAGTTATTTCTCTAACTGCACTCACCACTCTTTGTGGTGAGCTTCATGTTGAGAGCTGGACCTTCCAGCCCTCCTTGCTTTGTCTTTGAGAATTATTGCAAAAATTTCTTTTATTTTTCTTAAAGCCCATAGATGAGGGAGACTATTCTGAGTCTATCTCATTCCCTCTGACTTATTTCACTCAGCATAATGGATTCCATATACATCCATGTATAGGAAAATCTCCTGACTTCATCTCTCCTAAAGGTTGCAAAATATTCCATTGTGTATATGTACCACAGTTTCTTTAGCCATTCATCAGTTGAAAGGCATCTTGGTTGTTTCCAGAGTCTGGCTATTGAAAATAGTGTAGCAATGAATATAGGTGTGAGAAAAAGATTTTTTTTGGAGGGTCAGAACCAGCAGTGCTCAGGGATTACTCCTGGCTCTATGTTCAGAAGTTGCTCCTGGCAGGCTCAGGGAACCATATAAGATGCCGAGATTTGAACCACTGACCTTCCACTTGGAAGGCAAATACCTTAGCTCCGTGCTATCTCTCCAGCACCAAGGAAGGGATTTTTGTATTACATTTTTGTGTTCCTGGGATATGTCTCTAGGAGTGGTATAGCTGGATCATATGGGAGCTCAATTTCCAGATAATGGAGGAATCTCCATATCGCTTTCCATAAAGGTTGGACTAGATGGCATTCCCACCAGCAGTGAATAAGAGTTCCTTTCTCTTCACATCCCCACCAGCACTGCTTATTGCCATTCTTTGTGATGTGCGCCAATGTCTGTGGCATGAGATGGTCCTCATAGTTGTTTTGATATGAATCTTCCTGGTGATTAGTGATGTGGAGCATTTTTTCATGTGCTGCTTGGCCATTTGTATTTTTTCTTTAACAAAATGTCTGTCCATTTCTTTCTCCCAATTTTTTGATGGGATTAGATATTTTTTTCTTGTAAAGTTCTGTCAGTGCCTTGTATAGTTTGGATATTAGCTCCTTATCTGATGGGTATTGTGTGAATAGTTTCTCTCACTCAGTGGGTGGGTCTTGTATCCTGGGCACTGTTTTCTTTGAGGTGCAGAAGCTTCTCAGTTTAATATATTCCCATCTGTTTATCTCTGCTTCCACTTGTTTGAAGAATGCTGTTGTCTCCTTAAAGATGCCTTTAGTCTTAATGTCATAGAGTGTCTCCCTATGTGTTGTTCTATATACCTTATGGTTTCAAGGTCTTTAATCCATTTGGATTTTACCTTTGTAGATGGTGTTTGTTAACTTGGGGTCTGAGTTCTCTTTTTTGCAAGTGTCTAACCAGTTGTGCCAACACCACTTGTTGAAGAGGCTTTCCTTGCTCCATTTGGATTTCTTGATTTTATGTCCGGGGAACAATAGATTCATATAGCAATGTGGCTGGCTACAAAAGTAACACACAAAAATCAATGGCCTTTTCATACACCACTAATGATAGGGAAGAAATGGACATTAAGAAAACAACTCCATTCACATTTGTGCCACACAAACTCAAACATCTTGGAGTCAACTTGCATAAAGATGTGAAGGACATACTCAAAGAAAACTATAAAACCTTGCTCCAAGAAATAAGAGAGGACATGGAGAAATGGAAACACAAACCCTGCTCATGGATTTGGATTGGCAGGATTAACATCAGTAAAATGGCAATACTCCCCAAAGCATTGTTCAGATTGAACGTGATTCCTCTAAAGATATCCATGACATTTTTTCAAAGAAGTGGATCACACACATATAAAATTCATTTGGAACAATAAACATCCTCAGATAGCTAAAGCAATCCTTGGGAAAAGGAATATGGGAGGCATTACTTTCCCCAACTTGAAACTGTATTACAAAGCAATAGTTATCAAAACAGCATGGTGTTAAAATAAAGACAGACCCTCAGACCAGTGGAAAACGCTTGAATACTCCGAGAAAACGTTTTAATTAAGATTAGAACCAAATTATAACTATTACCTTCATACTACTTGTTTCCTTCATTTTCTTATTTTTATTAATATTTTCATTTAATCACCATAATTACAAATATATTTGTGGTTGCATTTTGGTCATAAAACGTACAGCCTCTACCAGTGCAACCTCCCCACCATGGATGTCCCTCATTTACCTCTTCCTCCACACCATGCCTCTCTTGAGACAGAAATTCTATTTCTCTGACTCAATACCATTATCATGATAGTTGCTGGTATAGTTATTTTTCTAATTGCACTCATCACTCTTGTTGGTAGAGATTGATCATGGTCTGGTCCCTCAAACCTCATCTGTCTATTCAAGTCTACTCCATTAATCTGAGAGTTTGTCTTTATTTTGATACCATGCTGTTTATTACAATACCAGGCTATTTGAATGATCATTGTTTGTAGTAAAATATAAAGTTGGGGAAAGGCATGCCTCCCATCTTCATTTTTCTAAGGTTGTCTTTAGCAATTCATGGATGAATATTGTTCCAAATGAAATTCAATAGTGTTTGTTTGAGAGAATTCGTCTGTGAACCATCTAAATCATTTGTAAAACTAACATTTCCTACCTACTTTCCTTTCCTTTCTTCCTTCATTCCTTCCTTCCTTTCTCTTCCTTCTTTCCTTCCTCCCATCCTTCTTTCTTTCCTCCCTTCTTTTTCCTCTTCCTTAACCTCTTCCTTCCTTTTCCTCTTCCTTTCCCCCTTCCTATCTTTTCCCCTTACTTCCTTTCCCCTTCTTTCTTTTCCCCTTCCTATTCCTTCCTTCCTTCCTTCCTCTTCTTTCCTTCCTCTTCTTCTCTTCCTTTCTTCCTTCCTCTTCCTTCCATATTACCTTCCTCCTTCCCTCCCTCCATAACCCTAACACTAACCCTGAACAATAAGAGTGATACCCCCAGCAAAGAAGTAAGAGTATGTCCTGAGCCTATCTAGACACATCAAACCAAACAAACAACCAATTCCTAACATGAAAATGAGTTGAATTATTCTCTTCAAAGCAAATAGATAAGTGTGTTAGAAGACAATGTAGCAGATGGTCCTGGAAATAAAATTTAAAAGAATGCATGTCTATATGAGCTAGAGCACTAGTACAGAAGGCAGTCATTTGCTTTGCAATTGGCTGAACTAAGTTCCCTCAGACTTAAGTAAAGTAATTCGTGAGAGCAGAAGTAAGAATCAATCCTGAGCAACACTGAGGGTGGCCAAGACCACCATCACCACTACCACTACCACCAGCACCACCAATGACAACAACAACAACAACAATAAAACCCATTTTGCTTCTTTGAGTAACTCATTAATTCTCAAAGGAATTGGTAATTACATTCAATCCCATAATAGATGAACCAAAAGTGATGACCATACTGACAACAGATCAATGGCATCAAAGCTAAACTGAGTCCTGAGATAGAGATAAAGTTTACCTAATGTCTGAGGGTCCTAACCATCAGCAGGACTGCATGGTTGTCCACATCTTTACACCAAGCTAAGAGATAGTAAATGTTCTGAAGCAATGACTAAGGACCCCAAGGGTGCTCATTGAACAGAATGGCCTTGTCAGATGTTAACACTTAGCTCACATCTTGGGACATATCCACCAATCTGATCATGGGACAGACCAAACATAGATTGTTTTCCATTGACAGGGAAACATGAACCCTGGAAAAGGAAACAGTGTGACTGAAAAGCCTGGAGCATTCCACATGTGCAAGATACTCCACCTCCAACTATGCAACTAGACATCACTTTCCAATGCACATGGTACATTCAATGATGTAAGACAAAAACACAAGCTGGAGCACCATTCAAGGATCCATACATTTAGAAAAACAGAATTTATATAGAAGGATACCAGGTGGAAGAAATACATTTTCCCTAATGGCTGAGAAAGATGACTGAAGACAAAGTACCACTGTCCCACCACACACATAGGATTAGGACAAAATGGTTTCTTCCAAAAGGACAAAGACATTGTCCGAAATTTGGTTGACCAGGAGCCAGTAAAAATTCGACAAGGAAGTATCTTTTATTCATATTTTGGCACCAGCTATAAAGAGAGAGTCAGCTATAAAATAACCATTCTCAATTTAACATGTCTTTTTGATATAACAATTCAATATTATAAGTTGAAGATATAAATTCTATATTATGGTGTACTTTAAAATGTTTTCTAACATGGAATATAATAGGATATATAAAGTATTTGGTTTTAGTGCACTATATATATACATACCTATATATGTATATATTTACATACACACACATATATATATATATATATATATATATATATATATATATATATATATATATGATAGAGAGGAGAGAGTGGAGGAGAGTCATTTAAATTTCCGGAAGTAATGTGATCACAGGATGTTACCAGTCTCCGTGTCTAAAGGTGTCAGGCAAGGAGAAAGTGAAAACACAATAGTATCCTTGTACAAGAAAAGATCTAGTACACTGCTCAATTTATTTTAAATGATTAATTTATTAATATTTTTACTATTATTAATTTATTATTACATTAATAGTTAAATGATCAATTTATTTTAAAGAATTCTTTGGATTCCTTCTCTTATCTGATTCCTAGTGCTAGGACTTGTAAAACTCTGTTGAATAAGATTGGAGAAAGATTATAGAAAGACACTAGGCAACCTTGCCTACGTCCTAACCTTAGTAGAAATGATTTAAATTTGTCGCCATTAAGGCTAATGTTGACAGTGGGTTTTTTTTTATAGATATCTGTTATATCTTAAGGAAAGTTCCTTCCTACCCTATTTGTTGAGAATTTTCAGCATGAATGGGTGTTGGATTTTCAAATGCCTTCTCTGCATCGATGGATATGTTCCTGTGGTTTTTATCTTTCTTTTTGTCGATGTGATGAATGATGTTGATTGATTTTCGTATGTTGAACCATGTTTGCATCCCTGGTCTAAAACCCCCTTGTTCTATGCTGGAACAGAAGCATTCTAGTCAGTGTGGCTCTGAACCATCTGTGATGAGATTTTTTCAGGAGTATTTATCCCAGTCTTTAATACTCAGAAGTAATTAATCCACTTGAGCCTAAAGCGGAAGAAAATAGAGAAAGGAAAATACCTGGCTGTGTGTGTGTTTGTGTGTGTGTGTGTGTGTACATGTGTGGAGGAGGGAAATAAATTCAATGAAATAGTGCTTTATATGCCCTAAAACTTTAGAAAGTGAGAACATTCAAATGGCTAAAGAAACTATGGTACATATACACAATGGAATATTATGCAGCCGTCAGGAGAGACGAAGTCATGAAATTTTCCTATACATAGATGTACATGGAATCTATCATGCTGAGTGAAATAAGGCAGAGGGAGAGAGACGCAGAATTGTCTCACTCATCTATAGGTTTTAAGAAAAATAAAAGTCATTTTTGTAACAATCCTCAGACACAATGAGAGGAGGGCTGGAACTTCCAGCTCACTGCATGAAGCTTACCACAAAGAGTGGTGAATACGCTATAGAAATAACTACACAGAGAACTACCATAATCATGTGAATGAGTAAGGGAACTGGAAAGCCTGTCTGGAGTACAGACGGGGGTGGGGTGGGATGGAGGGAGATTTGGGACATTGGTGGTGGGAATGTTGCACTGGTGAAGGGGGGTTGTTCTTTACATGACTGAAACCTAATCACAATCATTTATGTAATCAAGATGTTTAAATAAAGAAAAAAATAAAAAAAAGAAAGTGAGAACATAGGGCATTTAAATTTGCACATAACAATAATGTTAAGAAAAAATTAAAATTAATTATATAGAGACATTATAGCAGGTATTGGGCTGTCTTTCATATATGCTCATGTAGCTTCGCATTGCTTCATGTGTTGGTTATTGTTATCTTCATTTTATAAATGCCAAATTAAAATGAATTACAACGCTAAGAATATTTGTTATTTAAATCTAAATGCTGACATTTTACTTTTTGTAATATTTTATGTAACATCCATATTTATATCCAAAGATGTTTAACAAACATCTATAATGAACCCTAATTCTTTTTTTATTATAAAATCTTTATTTAAGCACCATAATTATAAGCATGTTTGTAGTTAGGTTTCTGTCATAAACAGAACACCCCCCTTCACCAGTGCTACATTCCCACAACCAATGCCCCTGTTCTCCCTCCTCCCCAATTCTTTTAGGTAAATATTCTTCTAATTATTACAGCTAGAATAACTGAATGCATATTATGAGGAACAAAATAATTGAAATTTTTTGTTACTGTAAATTCAGGATAGAATTGTGCATTTCTGAGATTTTGGTCATTATTTCTGGTCTCTTTGGAAAAGAATTGGTCAGTGAGTGAGGAGCTGCATGTACTGTATAAGTAGTACAGTCTATGCATAGTACTTGACAATACAGTATTCTGAATAAATAAAATAACGAGAAAGATCAAACTGAAAACTTCCACTTGTTTTAATTTGCATAGTTTGTGTAATTTACACACAGTACTGCAATGTACTTATGGTCATAAGTGTGAGTGGCCGTAACGGTGAAGAGATGGTTGTAAGTGCAAGCAGTCACTAAACAGGTAGGTCGTTAAGTGACGAGTATCTGTAATGCCTCCCATATTTCTTTTCCCAAGGAGTGCTTTAGCTATTCATGAGTGTTTATTGATCCAGATGAATTTCAGAAGTGTTTGACCCACTTCTTTGAAGAATGTCATGGGTTTCTTTAGAGGAATCGCATGAAATCTGAACAATGCTTTGGGGAATATTGCCATTTTAATGATGTTAATCCTGCCAATCCATGAGCACGGTATGTGTTTCCATTTCCGTGTGTCCTCTCTTATTTCTTGGAGCAGGGAGGGCTTTGTAATTTTCTTTGTATAGGTCCTTCACGTCTTTGGTCAAAGTGACTCCAAGGTATTTAAGTTTGTGTGGCACTAATATGAATGGGGTTGTTTTCTTAATGTCCATTTCTTCCCTATCATTATTGGTGTATAAAAAAGCCATTGATTTTTGTGTGTTAATTTTGTAGTCTGCCACCTTGCTGTATGAATCAATTGTTTCCAGAAACTTTTTGGTAGAGTCTTTAGGGTTTTCTAAGTAGAGTATCATGTCATCTGCAAACAGTGAGGGTTTGACTTCTTCCTTTTCTATCTGGATTATCTTGATCTCTTTTTCTTGCCCAATCGCTCTAGCAAGTACTTCCAGTACTATGTTGAAGAGGAGTGGTGAGAGCAGACAGCCTTATCTTGTACCAGAATTTAGAGGGAAGGCTTTTAGTTTTTCTCCATTGAGGATGATATTTGCCATTGGCTTGGTACCACAGTTTCTTTAGCCATTCATCTATTGAGGGGCATCTAGGCTGTTTCCAGATTCTTGCTCTTGTAAATAGCATTGCAATGAATATAGGTGTGCAGAAGGCATTTTTGTCTTGTGGTTTTGTGTTCATAGGGTATATCTCTAGGAGTGGTATAGCTGAATCACATGGGAGCTCAACGTCCAGTTTTTTGAGGAAACTCTACATTGTTTTCCATAAAGGCTGGACTAGACAGCATTCCCACTAGCAGTGAATAGGGGTTCCTTTCTCTCCACATCCCTGCCAGCACTGATTGTTCTTGTTCTGAGTGATGCATTCCAGTCTCTGAGGTATGAGGTGGTAGTTACCTCCTTGTTGTTTTTATTTGCATCTTCCTGCTGATTAGTGATGTTGAGCATTTTTGTATGTCTTTTGGCCATTTGTATTTCTTCTTTGAGTATATCTACATCATTCATAATATAATGCATAGTGAAAACCATTTGAAAATTGTAACAAAACTGTCAGTTATTGGCCCTTATTTATTTATTGAGTTACACAAATTTCAACACAAATTTCTGTGTTAATGCTAAATAAATGACCATGTCACCTGTATAGATCTTTTTGTAAAAATTCTTGTATTTGTAATACTTAAATATAATGTTTCTGTCACTATGAAGGACTCTGTTTACTGAGAAAATTGGAGGTACTGGTTAACTCTACTGTGCTCCAATGAGTTATTTTGTTAGTTGACACAGGAGGATTAGTAGCTCCTGATTACAAAAATATAGGCAAAGCATTTGGATTTATTTCAAGCATGGATAACAGGAGGAAGTCAGCTAAATCACTCAATAATTCATCAGTGTTTTTCATGAAGAATTTAAAAAAGCACTGGAATTATTTATGGCACCTTTAATTATACAACAAAAGATATCCAGATACATAAAAATGTTAAGGGAAGTCAGTCGACTAAGGACAAAATGTTTGCTTTCTATTGATCATAAGTTTTATTGTAGTTACGAGCTTTATTATAGTTATGTTTCCAAATAAGAATTTTTTTCTGGGCTGCAGAGATAGCACAGCAGAAGGGCATTTGCATTGCATTCAGCTGATCTGGAACTGATGACGGTTCAAATCCCGACATCCCAGATGGTCCTCTGAGTCTGCCAGGAACGATGTCTGAGCACCGAGCCAGGAGTAACCTCTGAGTGCCACCGAGTGTGATCCAAAAAACTAACAAAAAGAAAGAATATTTTTCTAGCTCATATGCACATTATTGAAATTAAGTGACATGTATACATAAGAAAATAAATAAAGTACGACATTACTATGAACCTTTGTCATTGCCTGTGCTCGTGTCAATGTGCATTTGTGTTTGTGTGTATGTTGGAGAGTGTGTGATAATGTCGCTAGAAACAAGTGTCAGCAATGTCCAGAATATTAACAGATTTCTGCATACCTTTAAATAATTTCCCACTTTCCATTGCTAAAAGAGGGCACTCATCCATTCAGTTGATATCTTTGTGCATCTTTGATAAAGAATATCAGTTTAGAGCTCTGGTTCTGTTTTGCTTGATTTGGTTTGATTTTGATTTGGGGTCATACCTGGTGGTGCTCAGGGGTTACTCTTTACTCAAGCATTACCTCTGACCATAGCAGAAGGGGGGACCATATAGCATGCCAAGATCTAATCCAAGTCTGTCACATGCATGACAAGTGCCCTACCCATTGTATTATCTCTCAGGCACTATGATCTCTGTTGTTTTAAACAAAGGTCCATAGAAATTTCCAGGTGGCCAGCCAAAAATGTCCTCCAATCACATAACAGCTTCATTCATGCTTTAAACAATGCTTTTAATTAGACGTGTAAAGTTTGAAAACCTTAGGTCTATAATTGCAGGACTCTGATGATTAACTGCCTTCTAACTAATGCCCGGACCAGTGGTGATCTGCAGATATTTCACGGTAGAAAGCCACTATTCTAGAAGTTTATGAGTACGTGTGTATATGCGTGATGGTTCATGAAATTGTGCAAACCCTTTCCATATTACGAATTTTTTCTATTTAAAAATTTGAAAAGGTATTCACTTATTTTCTAGTTTTTTACAGAAAGTCATGACATACATTGGCTGTTTTCATTTGCCTGATATATATAGCAAAGGGTAGAGAATTTTTGTTTACCTTACAAAAAGAATGTTAGGAGGTCAGTAGAAAATATATTTTGCATCTTATTAAGATAACTATGTAAATCTCTCCCATTTAAGGGGAAAGCAGAGGTGAAACCAATCACCATCCTCCCACATGTCTTTACAGGATCTAAACTGACGTATGGCACCAATAATCAGTGGCGCTACAGATAGAACTGGAAAACAATACCCTTAGCATTTATTTTTATATAAAAGGTATTGTTTTATAATTACTATCTATTTTTTTCTTGTACTATTGAAGAGAATTAACCCCTTTATCCCAGGGCTTACATACTTTCGTGTCTCCCTGTCATATCTAATGCCAATATCTCAGTCTAGTTTCAAGCCTTTGCTCCATCACCTTGCCCTCTCTTTGTCTCTAAGAATTTGTTTATTCTTCTAAGCTTCACTTAATGCTAACCTCACACTTAACTTTTATTAAACATGATCCAAACAAGGGTATACAAATTCTGTCAATATTACATTCATTCATCAATAGAAGCCAAGGAATTTTCTCAATAGAAGCATATTGGTTTATTTAATATTATATGAAGCAAATATTATTTATGGGTTTCATAGTATAAAATTCCCAACACTCAGCCTTTTGACCAATGAAAACTGATAATTTCAAATAACTAATCTATTAGGTCATAATACTAATGAACCAAATATAAATAGAAAAAGTTCTGTAGAATTGTTTTAAGAATAATGTCATTTCACATAATATTTTCTATTATAGAGAACCATTTTTTCACAGAAGCATATCATTAGCAATAATATCCTACACTCTTAGATATTAAATGTCTTTCTAATTGCAATGTTTTACACTCATTAACTAACATATCAAGCTCACTGTATGCTTGAAATAAGATTTAACATTAAGAATTAATTAAGAATGTTGAGTCTATATTTCAAATGACTGCATTTTCTTATAGGTGCCTTTTTGACATTGTTATTACTATTATGTTCAGGCCATAGTTACTTTTCAAGATTTTTTAGGTCAATTACACCATTTTAGTCATTAATTTAGTCAAAATGATGCATAATTTGTGAATATTATTTAGTAGATGCATACATATTACAATACATAAATAAACCAGAAGCAAATAATGTGAGGGCAAAAACTTATAATTTTTCATACTAAAGAGCTGCTCTAATCCCAACAATATTTATTATTATTTGACATCTGAACTAAACCAAGAACTCAATGCCAGTATGCATACTAAATCTGTATGAATAATAATTTATTGCTTGTTATTATACCTATAGAGAAGAAAAAGTTTTTTCCTCCTTAAGTCCAAAAAAACTGTACTGTGCAACCCAATTTGAAAGCTGCTGATTTAATGAAAATCCAGGTCATACGATTCAGAGATCAAATTTATTTACCCACAGTTAGGGGACTTAGGCAAAATAATAAAATGTTTTGAGATTCAGGTTTCCTCCTTAGTAAGTTGACTAGTAAATGTGAAATTTTAGTTCTCATAGAACTCTATGAGAAACCTTTTAAGCCTTTAGACTTCTATCCATTCGCCATATATATTTTTGCCCATTCATCAGGAATATTATGCTCCAACACTCTTTCCTTAGCCAAAACAAATTTAACAGAGATGATCCCAGAATAAACCAGCCTAATTATGTTTGCTTTCTATGAAATTTAACATGGGGATGTTGATTGTATTTTGGAACCATGTATTTAAAAGTGCTAACCGAGAGTTGGTGCTGTTTAATATCTGGGATAAGGAGCCATTTATTGCCATGAATACAGAATGAAAAGAAAAAAATGAATACAAAATAAAAAGAAAAAAATCAGGTTTTCAGTATGAGCTACTAAGAGAAATACAATGTGAGAGCGGTGTGGTCTAATTAATTCTCTAAGTCAAGTTAAAAGACAATTCTATGGCTCTTTTAAACTAGTAATCAACTTCTTTTAACTCATTACTTACCTACTTATCCTATAAGAAAAAATAAAATTTTCCCTAAACAAACTTACTCTACAAATGTCAGAACGAAAGACTATAAAGCTTTAATAGAAAGAGATAAGAAGCAAAAAATAAAATTCTTGTTTTGTCCAAAATATCTTCACAAGGTACCCCTCTCCAAGAATATAATTACTGCGGAGTTTACTTTGAGTTGCTGTAAGTCATTAACGAAGCAATTATTGCAGCCAGCTCTTGTTCTCAGACTGAGAGTCAAATGGAAAACTTAATGGTATTATGAGATTTCCCCCCCCCCCTACTAAACTCATTCTGAGAAATGGTATAAATTGAATGTGTGTTTATTTTGATCTTAATTGAGTTCTGATGGTTACATATGAAATGGAAAAGGTGTGTGTAGAGGAATGTTTAAAGAAGTCAACACTTAAGTTTTTACATCTATGTCTCTCTTCACTTTCAGCTTTGCATCAAATTGTGATGCCCCATCGTGACTTAGAAGTGCACACAAGGCCAGGGGTTCCGGCGTGCAGGCGGGAGGCGTGAGTGAGGAGAAGCGTGAGTGAATTTCAGCCCCTTTGCGCGGCTTGGGTCGGCACCTCCCCCCAGGGACTCCGGCGTGCAGGAGGGAGGCGTGAGTGAGGAGAGGCCTGAGTGAATTTCTGTCCCTTTGCGCGGTTTGGGCTGCCCCCCCCAGGGACCCCTGCGTGCCAGCCGGAGAGGGTCCAGTGACTCCCTTCCCCCAGGTAGGTGCCTAGAAAGGCAAGTTGAGCTACCCGAATAGACGGGAGAGATAGGGCCAGCCATCTGGACTCGCAGGTGACCTAGAACAGTCCACCCCCCTGGACCCTGGAGTGGACCAGGGACTCCCCAAGGGTGAGGACAGAACCCAAAGTGTTGGACTGAGGGAACCCTTCAAGGGAGGCGTGGAGGGGGCGGAGCCCCAGTGACTCCCAGAGAAAGGAGAGGGGATTGAGAGCTAGGCTCAACAGCGCCAGTAACCATTGTGGCCAGGAGTGGAACTGCACCGCTGACACAAATAAGGAGCAGAAAGGGACAAGACCCACAGCAGGAAGGCTGCACTCTAGGTAGCAAAGGGGAGGAGAAAGGGCTAGGCTCAACAAACTCACCCAACAGGCCCCTCTAGAAACACCTTCAGGAAGGGGACCAAAGCAGGCCAAAATTAGAAGCCACAGCACTCCAAAATACACCATTAAATACAAAGAACAATGCGTAAAGCAAGGAAATCGCTAATAACTGGAGACACCATGACAAACCCTATCAAATTTCCAAGTCCACCAAAGCGCACAGATCCACGGGAAGAAGACCTAAAAGCGGTCATGAGGAAGGAAATGCAAGAATTACTAAAAGAATTAAAAGAAACCCTAACAACCGAATATAAAAAATCCATGGACGAACGAATCAGCCAAATTAAAGAAGAAATGTCAAAGAACATGAGAGAGTCCATACAAAAAGAAGTGAAGGAATTAAAAGACAAGGTAACAAGCCTTATGAGCAGAAACACAGAGTTGGAGAAGCACATAGAAGAACTCGAAGGAAAACTGCAATCAAAAAATGATCAAGAAACCAACAAAGAAATAAACGGCAAAGCACTGGAAGGAAAAATCCAATATCTAATCAACAAGGACAAAAGAAACAATCTAAGAATTGTGGGTATACCAGAAGGGGAGGAAATAGGGAAGGGGGTAGAACAGGTAGTCGGGGAGATAATAACAGAGAACTTTCCCACCCTCTGGAAAGACAATTCAGGACAAATCCAAGAAGTCAAGAGAGTCCCTAATAAAGTAGACCCCAATAAACCCACACCAAGACACATAATAATCCAAATGGCAAAAAACAAAGAGAAAGAGGAACTCCTGAAAGCAATAAGGGAGAAAAAAAACCTCAAGTACAAAGGAAAGGACATAAGAATCAAACCAGATCTCCCATTTGAAATAATTCAAGCAAGAAGACAGTGGAATGACATATTTAAACGACTGAATGAAAGAAATTTCCAACCCAGGGTCCAATACCCAGCAAAACTATCATTCATATGGGAGGGCAGACTAAAAACATTCTCAAACATGAATGAACTTGAACTATTTGTGCAAACTAAGCCGATTTTAAGCGACTTACTCAGAGAAGAATTACACAATCCAAACCCCCGATTGTAACAACAACCACTCCACACAATACAACTGCACAACAGTCCTCTCTATCAATAATTTCCCTAAATGTAAACGGACTAAACTCTCCAATTAAAAGACACATAGTAGAGAACTGGGTTAGGAAAAATAAACCGGACTTCTGCTGTCTGCAAGAAACACACCTACAGCTACAGGATAAGCACAGGCTTAGAATAAAAGGATGGAAAGTAATTATTCAGGCCAATGGAAAACAAAAAAGAGCAGGGACAGCCATTCTTATATCAGACCAAATTGTATTCAACCTCAAGAAAGTGATCAGAGACAAAGAGGGTCACTACTTACTGATCAGGGGAACATTAGATCAAGAAACACTAACCCTGGTCAATATCTATGCACCTAATGTAGAGTCACCAAAATATGTGAGGCAACTACTGGCAAACCTGGAGAAACACATGAAGGGAATTGTGATAATAGTAGGGGACCTCAATACTCCACTATCACCACTGGACAGATCCTCCAAGCAGAAAAATACCAAAGAAATAAGAGCTCTAAATGAAAAATTAGAAGATTTAGGGCTAACAGACTTATATAGAGCCCTCCATCCCCAGAAAGCAGAATACACATTCTTCTCAAACCCACATGGAACCTTCTCCAGAATAGACCATGTCTTAGGATACAAAGCCAACCTATGTAAGATCACAAAGGTAAGGATCATTAGAAGTACCATTTCAGATCACTATGCAACAGAGCTTAAAATTGATGTCAAGAAGAAGCAATGGAGGAAAACTAATACCTGGAGACTAAACAACATGCTGCTTAACAACAGCTGGATCAAAGAACAACTCAAGGAAGAAATAAAAAGATTCCTTGAGACAAATGACAATGAAGAGACAACATGTCAAAATCTATGGGACACAGCAAAAGCAGCAATTAGGGGGAAACTCATAGCAATACAGGCCTATGTCAAGAAACAGGAAAACAACAAAACCAACAGTTTAAAAGATCACCTCAAAGAATTGGAACAACAGCAACAGAGAAATCCAACCACAACCAGAAGGCAAGAAATAATAAAAACCAGAGCAGAAATAAACAACATCGAAACTAAGAAAACAATACAAAAATATCAATGAGACCAGGAGTTGGTTTTTCGAAAAAATAAACAAGATAGACAAACCATTGGCAAGACTCACCAAAAAAAAGAGGGAAAACACCCAAATCACTAGGATCACAAATGAAAGGGGAGAGATTACAACAGAACCCCAAGAAATACAACATATCATGAGATCATATTATGAACAACTATACTCAAGTAGGCTAGAGAACCCAGTAGAAATCGACAGATTCTTGGACAAACACCCTCCCCCAAGACTGGAAAAGGAAGATCTAGAAAGTCTAAACAGACCAATCACTTCAGAGGAAATTGAAGAGGTAATTAAAAAACTCCCTAAGAACAAATGCCCAGGCCCAGATGGATTTACAGGTGAATTCTATCAAACATTTAAAGAAGACCTATTACCACTGTTCCAAAGGCTTTTCCAAACCATAGAAAAAACAGGAATCCTCCCCAACTCCTTTTATGAGGCTAATATCACACTCATTCCCAAAGAAGGCAAAGACACCACCAAAAAAGAAAACTACAGACCAATCTCACTAATGAACATAGATGCAAAGATACTCAACAAAATCTTAGCAAACCGAATCCAACACTTCATCAAAAAGATCATACATCACGACCAAGTGGGTTTCATACCAGGAATGCAAGGTTGGTTCAACATACGCAAATCAATAAACATGATACATCACATCAACAACATGAAAGACAAAAACCACATGATCATATCAATCGATGCCGAGAAGGCGTTTGACAAAATCCAACATCCTTTCATGTTAAAGACACTCAGCAAAATAGGGTTAGAAGGAACCTTCCTCAAGATAGTTACAGCTATTTATGAAAAGCCTACAGCCAACATTATACTTAATGGCGAGAAACTAGAAGCATTCCCACTAAGGTCAGGAACTAGGCAAGGCTGTCCACTCTCTCCACTCTTATTCAATATAACCTTAGAAGTCCTAGCAATAGCAATCCAACAAGAGAAGGGAATCAAAGGAATTCAAGTAGGGAAAGATGAACACAAGCTAGCTCTATTTGCCGACGATATGATGATATACATCAAAAACCCTAAAGAGTCCACAGTAAAACTCCTAGAAACAATCAACCAATACAGCAAAGTGGCTGGATACAAAGTCAATACACAAAAGACAGTAGCGTTTCTATATACAAACAATGAAGTTGAGGAGAGAGAGATTAAAAATACAATCCCATTTAAGATAGTATCAAAAAATATCAAGTATCTAGGAATAAACCTTACAAGAGAAGTGAAAGACCTTTACCAGGGAAACTTCAAAACACTTCAGAAAGAAATTGAAGAAGATCTAAAGAAATGGAAGAACATCCCATGCTCATGGATAGGTAGAATTAACATAGTCAAAATGACTATCTTACCCAAACTTCTATATAGATTTAATGCAATCCCTATCCAAATTCAGACACAATTCTTTAAAGAAATAGAACAATCAATCACAAAATTCATCTGGAACCACAAAAGACCCAGGATAGCCAAACACATTCTGAAAAACAAGAAGCTGGGAGGCATCTCCTTACCTAACTTGAAACTATTCTATAAAGCCATAGTAATTAAAACAGCATGGTACTGGAACAGAGACAGGAACTCAGACCAGTGGATCAGAACAGAATTCCCAGACATAAACCCCCAGATATACAGCCAACTAATATTTGATAAAAGAGGCAAGAATCTGAAATGGAACAAAGAAAGCCTATTCAACAAATGGTGTTGGTACAACTGGAAAACTACATGTACGAAAGTGAAAATTGACCCATACCTCACTCCTTATACAAAAGTCAACTCAAAATGGATCAAAGACCTTGAAATCAGACCTGAATCTATAACGTTTATCGAGAATAAAATAGGCAGAACACTCGAAGACCTATATATCAAAAAGGTCTTTGAGAACGGAGCACCAATGGCAAGAACGTTAGCATCAAATATAAACAAATGGGACTACATCAAACTAAAAAGCTTCTGCATGGCAAAAGAAACCCTACTTAATGCAAGAAGACAGCTAACAGAATGGGAAAAAATCTTTTCACTTGACATATCAGATAAAGGGCTGATATCTAGAACATACAAAGCACTCAGAAAGCTGAGCCCCTCAAAACCAAATAAAGCCATAGAAAAATGGGGAGATGAAATGAATAGACACTTCTCTGAGGAAGACAGAAGGATGGCCAACAAACACATGAAAACATGCTCACCTTCACTCATCATCAGAGAGATCCAAATCAAGACAACAATGAGATACCACCTTACACCAGTGAGGTTGGCTCACATCAAAAATAATGGAAACAACCTTTGTTGGCGAGGATGCGGTATGAAAGGAACTCTCATCCACTGCTGGTGGGAATGCCCCCTAGTCCAACATCTATGGAGAAAAGTCTGGAGAGTGCTCAAAGAACTCAGAATTGATCTGCCATTTGACCCAGCAATTGCTCTACTAGGCATATACCCACAAGATGGAAGGACATTCATTCCAAAATATATATGCACCCCACTATTTATTGCAGCACTCAGTATAATAGCCAAATCTTGGAACCAACCTCGATGTCCAACAACAGATGAATGGATCATTAAGATGTGGTACATATACACAATGGAATATTACATGGCAGTCAGAAACGATACAATCACAGACTTTGCAGCAACATGGATGGACCTAGATCATGTTATGTTAAACGAAGTAAGTCAGAAGACAAAAGATAAACACAGAATGGTAGCACTATTCTGAAACACCTAGAACACATAGTTTATACACATCTAAATCCTATCAAATAACAGGGTAGAAACTCTGAACACTGTAATAGTCAGCATAGACGTGGGAGCAGTGTCCAAAATACATGAAAAAGGAACAACGCAAACTCTTGACTACACATTATACCACAAAGAAAACAGCAACAACAGAAACGGCAGCATAGAGAGAACAGGTATGTAATCAGACTTCTACAACAAAGGTCCACAATAATCCCTTAGAGTTCATATACAGGAACACAAGTATAGAACACCAAGGGAAATCACGGACTACAATTGCAACATACCATAACACTACCTTTTAATGCCTTTATCTTACTATACTTTAAATAACCTCTCAGCTTTTCTGCCCACAGGTGCCCTTGGATACAAAGGGCGGACAAACTAAGGTGGCAACTCGGGATACCACACGGGATACCATACCTTGCTTGCTCTACGAGATGGCCACAAGAAAACTCTTTAACATACACTTTATCTCTAGGTAATACCTTCATTTAGGAATTGAAGCACGTGACCAGTCAGACCACTGAAGCAGTACCTGAGACGTACAGACTTAAACTACAGGCTCTATTCTTCGAACACATTCAATCAAACCAGCATTCCCTTGCTATTCTCTCCCCTCTTCTCACTACTTTTTTTTTCTTTTTCTTCTTCTATTCTGCTCATTACTTTTTTCCCTTTATCCCCCCCTTTTCTCTCTAAGGTATTTTCTCTTTTCTCTCCCTTCAAACCCTTCCCATACACCTTCCCCTTTCCCCCCTCCGGAAATCCAACTATCCCCTCACCCCTCAATCCCATCCAGATCTCCCACCATATTAAAACTCTTCACCCCCAGTCCTTATTCTATTAGGCATCAAGATCGCCTCCTACCCAACGAACCAGTACCCAGCACCCAGGCGAGAGGACACCCAGATAAAACCACACCTCGTCTCCTGAAAGAAAAGACAGCCAACTCCCCTATGGACTCATGCTGCGAGGCCCTCCCGACCAACTCCCCCTAACGCGAACTGCTCCTTGAAACCGGGCCTAGATCCAAAAGTATCCCCAATGCAAGAACTCTTCCAAGACCCCCCTGCCGCAAATATTTACCAATCTGAAGAAGGTCAGGGGGTGGGTTAGGAAGATGCCCGGGAACCCACACACCACAAGAAAAACCCATAAGACAATGGGAAAAACTGTACTTCCAACATAGGCATAAGACCTGTAATACACCACCTCTTTACCTGCCCTCCCCCAAATGTAAGATAGTCTTTTGCACCACTTTGGTCCCATAAAAATTTCGCTAACTCATTTTATTTCTTTTTTTTTTCTTTTTAATTTATTTATTTATCTTTTTTTAAATGTTTGTCCTTCATATATATTTGTGAGCACATACAGTTTCAATCCCCCCCCCTTTTTTTTTCTCTTCGTTTTTTGGTATGTGACCTGTGACTGTTATCCCATCAGTCCACCCATGAATACACAGACATTATAATGTAGCACCACTTCCCCCTACAAAGGCACACTAAGTAAAGGGGAAATTTTACATTTAAAAAAAAAATAAAAGAGAGCTCTTATCTACTAGAGATAGGAACTCATAGTTATTTAAAATATAGGGATATCTCCTGCCTTGAAAATATGTCATGTGGAATCAAATTAGACCTCAGGTGATTAGATACCATTCATCCAGCCTTGAACCCCGGATCCCCAACATAGAAATGGCACAGCTCTCCACAACAGCTGCAGGAAACAAACTCCATCCAGGACGGCCTTAATACGACGAGACCAACAACAAGGCCCAGCTCTAACATGATATCCTGACAACGGGGAAAATGCGATCATCTTGACCTTAGAGCAGATTAGCCTACCTTACCAACTAACGACAAGACAAAACCAGAAGTCTTGGCTCCCTTTGGTAGGACAAAAACCCAAGATCAGGATTTACAGATGACTGGCTGCTTGATCCACGACCAGACTGTATACATCTTGGGACCAATAAATAAGCCCTAGTTTAGGGTTTGAACTATGATCTGCATAAGAATCATGATCCCCAGCCCCAAAGATCCGGCAGAGACAATTGTAACGGAATGGGGCTTTTGGGAGCACAAAGAAAGATGCTATCCTAGGTGCCACCCTAGGCTCAGTGCAAAGACCAAGATCATCAACCACAGAAGATGGATTAAAATGACACTGAGGTAACAGAACCTCTAGAACCACAAAGACTGACTTCATCATAAGTCCCACCTCAGGATCTGTACACATACTGAGACCTCTAAACACAGAGCAGAAGTCTTCCACACACCAAAGGAAAAAAAAAAAAAGAAAGGAAAAAAAAAAAAAAAACACCACCGGGAAAGTAAAGGATCCTGAGCAATGTCTAGAGTTGATCCCATGACAGTATGCTCCAAGGACGGAGAAATCCCATATCTCTTAGGCCAAGTGAATTCTTTTTCGAATGACCCCAATATTTACTGTGCCAGTGCAGGAGGGAAAAAAAACAAAAATACAAAAAGCACAAAACCTTGGTTATTTTTTTGATATAAATATATATATATATATTACCTTCATTTATTATTGTTATTATTATTTTTGATTTACCAATCTATTTTGGTCGATTTCTCTGTTTGGGTGTGATTATTGAAAGTGTAGTCCCCAATTATACTTATTTTTTTTCTCTTCCTTTCTTCTCTTTCGTTATGTGCTATGCCATGTTTCTTAATTCAAGACCATGGCGTGATTTTTGTTTGTCTGTTTTTGTTTTATTTTTTTTCTACTTGTTTGTTTGTTTTGTCTGCTCTGTGTGGTGCTTATCGATATAGCTGGAGCCCTCACTGGATATTTGACACTTCTTTTGGTACTAGTGGAGTGTTTCACCTACTGTTTCTCCATCTCCCAGATTGATGATGAGAGCCTTTAGAAGGACTCCGCCCATTTTCGGGGTATTAGACTCTTACCCCAGTTTATTGCTTTTTTCTCCTTCAAACAAAACCACGCAACTTGAACTAGCTAGTCCTGACTCCAGATAGAGGGGGAAATAAGGGAGGCATCAGGACCAAACAGGTGCAAGACTACTAAGTAGTGGGTTAGATACTGAGGGGACCACATATTCTAGCCGCCCTGGGGTGAGGGAAAAGGAAAAGGGAGGTAGGATAGAAACGGAGGCGTAGGGATGACAATTTGGCGATGGGAATCCCCCCTGATTTTATGTAAATATGTACCTAAAATATTATTGTCAACAATATGTAAGCCACTATGATCAAAATAAAATTTATATTAAAAAAAAAAAAGAAGTGCACACAAGAATGGGATAGTCTCTGTTTTTGGTTAGAAACAAAACAGTTATAAAATTCAAAATAATTACTACAGAGGATTGTAGAAGATTGTAGAAACAGTATTCCTAATTCTGCATGACTACTGATACAATGGAACTCTATGCTCAAAACTGAATTAGTGAAAGAAATAAGAATGCAATATTTTCATCATGAATTAAAGACCAAGTAGTATTAAACACAATTTATATTATTCAGTACTTACAGCATTCACAGTGTGGTGCTAATTTTATGATGATAAAAATATAAGGTAAAGAGGGTAAATAAGTTACTCGATGTTATATTATTATTAAATTATAGAGCAGTGGTCTGGCCCAAGCTAGCCCTCTAAGAATACCAGTAGCTAAACAACTCTGTTCTACTGTCTGTTAAACATCTTATGCTTATTAGTTTAGTTTTTAAAATATGGCATCTCACTGGGTCCTATTGTTTTTGTGATTACAAAAGTGCTTATATTGAAAGATTATTAACAATTATTTATATATTCTTCCTCTAGGTGTTTCTGCTTACTTAGCATGAATCTCACATTTTGATTAAGGTATTTTTTTTAGTTAAGGAAAATACTGTGATGTTAATTTTCAATGACATCATAGAAAAGACAAGGCTACCTTTTAATAATTCTTTATTTAGAATGACAGAAACGAAACCTTAACTAAATTGATAGAAAAAGGAAATTAGGGGCTGGAACAATTGTGAAGAGGTAGGGTGTTTGCCTTGCACCTAACTGATCCAAGATGGACCTGGGTTCTATTTCTAGTGTCCCAAATGGTACCCAAGCCAGGAGCAATTTCTGAGCCAGGAGTAATCCCTGAACACCACTGGGTGTGACCCCAAAACCAAAAACAAAACAAAACAAAAAAAAGGAGATTAATTGGAAAGCTTCTGGATATCATTATCATTAACCATAGGAAGAGTCAGAAGAACTAACTAAACTCTGAGGGTTATCAGAGACCAGAACTTGGAACTCAATGTTTCATTCACTTCATGTCATCTTGTTCAGATCTGTCTTTCTCTATAAAGATAAATGGACTACCCAAATGGTCTAGAGATTCATTGTAAAAGTTTAAGCATGTTGATACAGAAGATAGATTCCCTTCGAAATTGAAGCAGGGAAAATTTCAAAGAAACAGTCCTAGAAAGTATGTATACAAATAATTAAATAATAAACTATATAAGTCCTTTAAATAAATAGTTCTGAGCTATAGAACAGTCTAGATAAAAATGTCCTGACCAAAAGAGAGGGGGAAGATGGGAAATAAAGTGATCCCAATACTCAGTGGATAGAAGGGGTTCACTATGCATCCTTCTGTGGTCCAGTTTATCAGCTTGCTAAGTGAAGCTGTTTGTTCAATAAACATGGTTATCGAAGAATCCATCTGTAAGTATATTCCTCACCCTTTCTAAGTAGAGGAAGTATAGTGAGAATTCAATGATGGCGCTGAAGATTTACTTAACATGCATTAACAAGTCTAGGGTTTAGATTCCAGAAAGCAATCTAGATCTCTTTGTATGAAATCGACTATTTCTCTAGTCATACACGTCGTTTAAAATTCCAGTCAGCTACCTGACCATTTTATTTGTTAAAGACGACAAAACTGTTGGCAGAAATAATGTTGTAATTATTTCTAAAATAGGACCTTTCCCTTTTAATTGTTTATCAATAGACCTGGTGTTCTTGCCATCCTCCTTTGCTTTTGATTAATAGGTTCTGTCTTGATTTTTGCCTCAGAGAAATGTCTAACAGAAGACAGGCTGATAAAAGAAGGAAAGCCTCTGCTTGCTTCATGCCTGCTTTCAAATTGTTCAGGCCATACCGATTCCCTACATTGGACGAATAAGAGAAACAGATCTTGGCCAATATTTCTCACTGCCCTGATTTTTTGGGATATGTATGAGTTGGAGTTTACACACATCTGTGCTCAGGACTTAGCTCAGGACTTAATGTTTTTTGTTTTGTTTTGTTTTAGTTTTTGGGTCACACCCAGCAGCGCTCAGGGATTACTCCTGACTCTACGCTCAGAAATCGCCCTGGCAAGCTCGGGGAACCACATGAGATGCCGGGATTCGAACCACCGACCTTCTGCATGCAAGGCAAACACCTTATCTCCATGCTATCTCTCCGGCCCCTCAGGGCTTAGTTTTGGCTTTGCATTCAGGGATCACTTACAGGAGAGCTTGGAGTTACATGTGTACTACTGGTAATGGGCATATAAGTTAAGTCGCTTATTCACTGTACAATTTCTCTGACACATCACTGCCCTGGTTTTGATCATACTAATTTTATTTTCATATACAGAAGACTCAGCTTTCAATTTTACAGGATTTTTTACATTTTGATTATAGTTTAACATGGGTAAGCCTGTCTCATTTCTTAGATAAAGGTATATACAGTTTTCCTTTAGTTTTCAGATAGAACCATTTGTTCAGATAGAACCAGTTGTAGAAGCCACTGAAGAATGAAGAATGGAATGCCTACTCTTATTATCCTGGATATTTTGCTAAGTCATTAAAGTTTCTGTTTTATTTGGATGCAAGATTGAAGTCCCAAAGCACTGCAAGGAATCTGTAAGTCAATATTGTACTGCCTTATACAAAGTTAAAGGCAAATATAATTTATTGAAAAATAATGACAGAGTCGGTGAAGCTCTCACCATCCTGTGCCCAAAAAGCTAGTCCCAACTTTTCAATTTCTTTCTTTTTTCTTTCTTTTTTTGTTTTTTTTTGGGCCACACCCATTTGATGCTCAGGGCTTACTCCTGGCTATGCGCTCAGAAATCGCCCCAGGCTTGGAGGGACCATATGGGACACCAGGGGATTGAACAGCAGTCTGTCCTACACTAGCGCTTGCAAGGCAGACACCTTACCTCTAGCACCACCTTCCCGGCCCCTCAACTTTTCAATTTCTAAAGCTTTCATCTCCACTTCCAGCATAATCCCTATATTAGAGTTCTTCTGTCTTAAATCAACGGAGGGACCAGAGCAATAATTCAGTGGGTCTGGAGCTTGCCTTGCATGTGCTGAATCAGATTTGGTCTCTTGCACCCAAATGCCCATATAGTCTCCTGAGCACTGTCAGGTGGTCCTTCCCAAATATATACTCATTCTAATTGAGCATAGAACATAAACAGAAAACTTATTATAGAGTCAATGGTTGTTATAGCTGAAAAATGACTCTCAGTTCTCCCTAATCTGCTCCTCTTCTGCTTCTCAAGAGCCTGCAAGTAACAACTCTTTTCATACCTGTACTTAAACCCTTTCTTGACTATTTTTTTACTATTATTTTTGTGTCTATGTCAAATAGGGAACCTAGTACAAGATAGTTTCACCTATGCTAAAATATTGGTTTTAACCACTTTCATCACTGTAGGCTTTGTTAGACTTTGTCAGGGAGATTCATTTTTAAAATTCCTTGGAGATCTCACTTATCTTTTCCTTTTTAATTAATATCTCTATTTATTAATCATGATTATAAACATGTTTGTAATTGGGTGTCAGTTATAAAAAAAGAACACCCCCCCTTAACCCAGTGTGATGAAACTATATTAAGCTGAGAAGCTTCTGTACCTCAAAGAAAATAGTGACTAGGATAAAAAGGCCACCCACAGAATGGGGGAAACTATTTACCCAATACCCATCAGAAAAGGAGCTAATATAGAAAATAAACAGAATATTGTCAGAACTTAACAAGAACAATATCTAACCCCATCAAAAAATGGGAGAAAAAATGAATAGACAATTCCTCAAAGAAGAACTACAAATGGTAAAAGACACATGAAAAATGCTCCACATCACTAAGCACCAGGGAGATGCAAATCAAAACAACTATGAAGTTCCATCTCTTGCCACAGAGACTTGCACAAACTACAAAGTACAAGAACAATAAATGATAGTGGAGATGTGGGGAGGAAAAAACTCTCATTCACTGCTGGTGGGAATGCCGTTTGGTCATTTGGTCCATCCTTTATGGAAAACAATATGGAGATTCCTCAAAAAACTGGAAATTGAGCTCCCAGAAGATCCAGAAATATCACTCCTAGGGATATAGCCTAGGAACAAAGAAACACAATATAAAAATGCCTTCTGCATATCTATATTCATTGCAGTGTTTTTTTTTTTTTTACAATAGCCTGAATCTGGAAATAACCCAGATTCCCGATTACAGATGAGTGACTAAAGAAACTGTGGTACCTATACACAATGGTATACTATGCAGCAATCAGGAAAAATGAAGTCATGGAATTTTCCTATACATGTATGGACATGGAAACTATTATGCTGAGTGATATAACTCAGAGGAAGAAAGGTAAACACAAAAAAAATTTTACCTATCTATGGGATTAAAACAAATAAAAGACATTATTGTAATAATACCCAGAGACAATAGAGATGAGGACTGGAAGGACAGGCCCACTATATATATGTATATATATGTGTGTATATATGTATTTATACATATACATACATATACATATACATATACATATACATATATATATATATATATATGGTTACCACAAAGAGTGGTGCATTCAGTTAGAGAAGTAAGTACACTGAAAACTATCATGACAATGGTAGTGAGCAAGAGAAATAGAATGCTTGTCTTATTACTCATCTTTTTCAATGAGCAATATATCCCTGGCACAATACTCAACTTTTTTTTTCTAGTTATGCTAGAAAATCTTTAACGATACCACTGACAAGATCAGTGGATTCCTAAGAGAAATCTGCCCTTCTACATTTCATTTCCATGGTAAATGAAATTGTCAGAATTATCTACATATTGACTAATGTGTCCTTGTACACCACGGACATCCATCTAGCAATGCAGTTTCTATGACTTTTTCAAACTGGATTTGTGATTCCATTGCAGAACATTGCTTTGAGGGTATCACTGCTTCTGGTGTGACTGCTTCTAGTTTTTGTAGACTCAAGAGAAAGCCATGTGTCAGATGCCATTTGCGTGATTAACATAGAATGGCTCACTTTGGGGTCTATTCAGCTCTTTAATTCTATTCCAGCAGTATTCTACCATTATGCAGAACATCTTACCATGCATTAACAATCTCAACATTAGATATTACTTCTTTGTGAGGCTCTGTATTATGAGTCACCCTTTCATGCACTGGAAAGATCCTTCTCCTCATCTATTCAGATTTAGTCTTTTCCTTCCTGCTGACTTCTACCTCTTCACCAACTTCTTGATGACTGTTCTATTTTACAATGACACCATCAACTCTCTCATCATTGTTCTTAGGCTTTCCCCTTTACTTTCTCATCAAATAAGAAAATATGTTATGCCCCCCCCCCCAAATATTATGGCATTGCTACAAGGTACTGGCAGGTTCTTTGTATGTCAGTTACTGCAGAGATAAGTTTTAAAGATGAAACAAAATCAGAATCAAAAACAGAATCCAGAGCATTGGAAAGCAGGCCCTTTTCTCTTTTTCTGAACTAGGAAATTGAAAAGAAAAGATTAGTTCATTGGAGAAACATGTACCGAATTCTGATCGAGACTGCTTCAACACATTTGAACCTCCTTTGTGAGAAATTGAATATAACTTACTTGTTTAGCTACATGTATTTTTAGATTTGGTTGCTGTTGGTGCTTTGGGGCCATATTGAGGTTACTCCTAGCTCTGTACTCTGTAATTAGTCCTTTTGGTGGTATTCAGAAGACTGTAAGTGATGCTGGAAATTAAATCTGGATAATCCATGTGCAAGATCAGAGTTTTTAAAAAGAGACAATAGCACGCTGGTTTAAAGAGACGGGCATACTGTCTGGGACCACCTACTCACCTCTAGGCAGGACTAGTCACTTCTATTTTCCTTTAAGAGCCAATTTTTCTCCAGTGGTATGCTTTTTGAGAGACATGAAACTGTCAGTGGTGTAGGGTCATTCTATATAAGTCCCTTTATATATAAATATATTATATATACCTAAAATAAACAAATAAGCAAACAAAAACCTTATAGTAAGAAACTTGAAAAGAGACTCTCGTGTATCTCATGATGTGAACAGTGAGTGACTTGATGTTGATAAAATGTTTTTTGACACTCAGAATTACTTTTCATTAGACATGATTGAAGTTTTTTTTATGGATGCTTGCTGTGGTCAATTCCTCATTATTCTCCCAAATGCAAAGGGGAAATTAAAACAAACCTTATATGTGTATAGAGCAGAAATTTTCCCCAAAGAACTCTAAGTTTGTTCTATGTGGGAATGTATGGATACTGCTAAAGCAATATGTGCTTTAAGGAATACTTTGATCAGCCAGGTCTTAGTCACTAACTCATCCTTGCAATATGAAAAGTGGGTTCATAAACAAAAAAATATATAAAGAGTGTTCTAAAAAATAAAAAAATTACACCAGCACAAATAATTACTATGTTCTTTAATGAAAGTTTTATTGTGTTTATGTAGGCTATGTCTTAGGGACAGAAGTAAATGGGAAGCTTATGTTTTTCAGCCAGACTATGAGATACAGGAGATTAGAAACTGGCCATATTTGTCTTTGTGGTTACCTAACTTAGCAGTGACATTTACCTAATTTAGACAATTATAGAATAAATATATGGAGAACAAATAGTCAGAAAAGAAGCAATAAATTCATTTCTATTCTAAGAATTGTTTAGATCTCTCTCAGCTTACTTCTTGACAGGGTACAAATGGAAAAATTCAAATTACTGGTCATCAGAATCTTCAATATGCAGAGGAAAAAATAAAGCATTCATTAAAATTATAGCATTTTAATAATGCCACTTAATACCAAGTGTGCTTCTAACTGCTTTGCAATTGTCAGTTGTGCTTTGATATATTATACACAGAATGCTCCATGAGATTTTTCTGGCAGTGCACTTGTGACTTAATAAGTATTAAAAATGTCCTCTTCAAAGTTGCATCTTATGTCAAAACAATTTAAAAATTTAAGGGCAATCTGACAGCAATCGTGTACTGCTAGTATAAGCCCCCTTTTTATTACCATATTATAAATTTTTAGAAAATCCAGATTGAATTAATGTTGGAACCAGAAAATCCATAATCTAAGAATAGCTGAAGAACTCTGAGAAGGAATATATATCATGTTCATAAACAGATATTTAATTGGTGACATAAAATGATATATAAAAGAAGATAGCTCAACTTTATCTGACATCAACTAAAAAAGAATAATGAGAAATTTCTTGTTTTATGTCTTCCCATATTCATTATCCTTTATTCTGAGTTCTTGGGACCACTTAAGCAACGATTTTGAAAAGACCTAGAGCGAAATTCAAGATGCACAGTAATGAATTTACAGAACTGTTGTGGCTCAAGTTCAGTTAAATCAAAGAAGTAATCTAAGGTCCAAATTTATAAGTGCTTGGAGACACACGTGCACCAAGATTGAGAGGGCTAAAGGGAAATCAGGATGGAGGCTCATGGTCTTGAATGCCTGGCAGCTTGTTAGCTGTCCTGCTCTTGTCTCATAAGCTTGGATGTGACTGAAGAACTTGTTTGGGGAGTGCATTTAGTAAGAGTCTCAGTCACCGAGCCTACCCTCTAGGGCTAAACATGACCTGCTTTAGCAGGACACGGACCTTGTTGGCTAACTGGCTAACTTTGGACAATGCAGTGGAAGCTTTCTTACTATAGGATTCCCACATACTTGATAGAAGGTAACTGTGGACTAGTAAAGAGTGGGTCTGCTTTAGCTTATCTATTAGTTTGGAGTAAGTAGAACTCAGAAATTTGTACTCAGAACCTGTTACAACACATTGTAACATCCAAATGCCATTCCTTACAGTGTAAAAAGCGGATACCAGAATGCAGTATGCTGGTTGGTAACCGATACATTGATATTTGGACTTTACTATGGCATCCCCAGTTGAGAAAAGTCACCAACTGTCCCCTGTTTGTAGCATTATTGCCAGGACAGTGTTGACACTATAAAATATAGGTTTGGGGTATTTTGAGTTGATTTGATCCTTTCCTCCTGTTCCCTGTACAAGATTCCAGAACTTATAGATACATATATCTTTCTGACTGTAACCTATTCTTTATCATGGAGGTTTATTCCTTGGCAACAGTGACTCTGCCTCAAATCCATCTGGCAGTTTTCCTTCTATAACATTTTTTAGGGATTTAAGGAATATTTTTATGGTTACTCCAAATTTTAGAATCGATTTTGCAATCATTACAGGTGGTTCTTTTTATTTGGCCATCTTGATCCTGTCCTTAATTTATTCTCTAGGTGGCACTGCTATTCTGGACTGTGAAATTATCTAGTGTCAGAGAACTAAAGTAATCTAGACAAAATGACAAAATAATGAGAGTTTAGACTGGAAATTCTGTCGTTTGGAAAGCCAGTTGGGCAGCTTTTTTTTTTTTTTCTATAATAGAGTAAGAGTTACTGTGTCGCATAAGAGCCACTTGGCCATTGTAAACAAGAGCCATCTTACTCCCATGGAAGTGATGCAGGACCATAATAAAAATTCATGGTTTTCTAAGTTGCTTCTGGGTTCTTTCCAAAAGTGAGCAATAAGATTATACAAAGTTCGAATTCTCTGCAGGTAGAATATCAAATGATCCTTTAGAGTGTTAGGAGATTTTTATCTCCCACTTAACATCTAATCATTATTAAAAGCAAACAAGTATGTTGACCATTCTGTGTGCCCTTTCTCAAGTGCCAAATACATTTTCTTTTCCATTGCCCTCACTATTACTGATACAGCTGCATGTAGACTGGGGAGAAAGTGTGCTTTTCTCTTATATATCAGCTCCTTCTTTTTTTTTTTTTTCGGGCCACACCCGTTTGATGCTCAGGGGTTACTCCTGACTAAGCGCTCAGAAATTGTCCCTGGCTTGGGGGGACCCTATGGGACGCCGAATGATCGAACCGTGGTCCTTCCTTGGCTAGCGCTTGCAAGGCAGACACCTTACCTCTAGCGCCACCTCGCCGGCCCCGTCCTATCAGCTCCTTCTGATGATCAGATGTGCTAGAGGGAGCTCTAAGTTTTTGGGATGAAGCCCCTAGCAGTCTCATTTCCTGGTTTCCTTTCCAAATCTATTCCAGTTTCTGCTTCAGTCATGACAACACGCCTATCCTCAATGTCAGTTTAAGACATAAACACAATGGAATATTATGCAGCCATCAGGAGAGATGAAGTCATGAAATTTTCCTATACATGGATGTACATGGAATCTATTATGCTGAGTGAAATATGTCAGAGGGAGAGAGAAAAATGCAGACTAGTATCACTCTTCTATGGGTTTTAAGAAAAACAAAAGACATTCTTGAGATAATTTTCAGAGACAAAAGAGAGGAGGGCTGGAAGTTACAGCTCACGACATAAAGCTCACCACGTAGAGTGATGAGTGCAGTTAGAGAAATCACTCCACCGAGAACTATCCTAATAATGTGAATGAATGAGGGAAGAAGAAAGCCTGTCTAGAGTATAGGCTGGGGTGGGGTGAGGAGGAGGGAGATTTGGGACATTGGTGGTGGGAATGTTGCACTGATGAAGGGGGGTGTTCTTTACATGACTGAGACCTAACCCAAGTCATGTTTGTGATCAAGGTGTTTAAATAAAGATATTAATTTTAAATAAAGAATTATCCAATGTCAAATTTAGATGTAATTTATACTTGGAATTAAAATATATTAAATTTGTACTTTATAGTTAAAAAATGCAATCAGAGAATTGTCAATACACTTAAGATTCTCTTTCTAGTGAACCATGCTGAGACTAACATTTAGGTCTAAGTCTAAGCAGGCATTTCTATTTCTGGAACAAAAATAAGGAATTAAGAGACTAGAAGATCTTGGAATTTAAGAGTATCTAGATAAAATACTGTGCTAGAATGATGTTTGAAAATTAGGTTTTTTTCTCTTTCCTACACTTTGTCTCTATTTCATTTTTATTTCTATTTTATTTCTTTTTCTTTATTATTTTTCTTTTAGCCCCTTTGTATTGAATTATCATCATTCTCATCATCACATTTGCTATCATCAAGGGGAGCAGTACACTCTTATGTGTTTCTTCCTCACTAAATTCCATTATGACAAAGGACAATGTATATCAGTATGTTGTTTATTTATGCATTCTTTGCTTATATGATAAAGGTTCAAAAATGTTTTTGAATGAGCAAATGAAATTTTGAAATTCAGTGAGATTAAAATATAGGGCTAGATTTAGTACAGAAGTTAAAGCACTTACCTTGCTTGTGGCCAATTCATTTCAATCCTCTGCACTGACATCATGTCCAAGCATTGCTAGAAATGACCTTTGAGCACAGTGAGGTGTTAAGCCTTTAACATTGCTATATGGGATCCTAAACCAACAATGAAACAAGTAAGCAAAAATTAGGATGACTGGATTAACCTTTGTAGGGCAGGTTGGGTCAGAACTGAGCTGTAGCTCTGTGGGAAAAAAAATGCAAGGCAGGGGCTGGAGAGATAGCAGAGGTAGGGCATTTGCCTTTCATGCAGAAGGATGGTGGTTTGAATCCCGGCATCCCATAGGGTTCCCTGAGCCTGCCGGGAGTGATTTCTGAGCGTAGAGCCAGGACTAAACCTGAGCTCCGCTGGATGTGACCCCAAAACAAAACAAAACAAAACAAAAATGCAAGGCAGGTAGACCTTGCATTCAGAACAATCTTCTCTTCCAACAAAGCTAAATTTTAGCTCTTTGTTGAACTCATACCTGAAAGAAAAATTGTGCATGTTCTCTTTCTGAAATAGGGGGCTGATGAGATGATTGCTTAAGCTAATCAGTTCTGGCATGTAGTGGTTTTTCCATCAAAGAGATTTCTTTCTGTCAAGAATAATGATAAGTTCTTTTTTTAATTGGCAGCTATCCACATCAACATTTCTGCAGGTGCAGCCAGAAAACCTGGGTCTGAAACTCACATTTTTTTAGGCCTCTGTTTCTAATACTTGTCTATTTATTCCTATAGTTTGTTTTAATTTCATTTATATAGATTTGTTATTCCAAGCAAATTTACCTTTGCATTAGATATTACATAAAATATACATGCTGTGATAATTCTTAGTTCTATAATTTCCTAACTATGTAATCTGGTCCAAAGCCAGAACATTTCTATTATTTTATCACTTAAAGGAAAGAGTGAGCTGAGAATGAGAATTCATAGTTGATCGTTTCTCTTTGTTGTAAACTAGTGAGTCATACGTTTGACAAAGCCCAGACAGAAGCTAGCACGACTGACAATTACTCTGTGTATGAAGCAACTTTGGGGAGTAAAGCTATACATTTAGTCAAGCTGTACTTTAGTTTAAATCATCCACAGAATTTACAATGTCAAATTTAACTCAACTCGACTCTTCAGAGCTTCTACTAGGAAATGTAGCACGGCTTTGACTTGATGCCTAAATTGCTTTAACTTCCTGGATTAATATTAATATTTGAACTCTGAAAGTGAAATTGCTGGAAGTGATATAATTACACCTTACTTCATTATCCCCTTGCAGAAAATAACAAATGGTAAACAACAACCTGTATCTCCCAAGCAGGGGCAAGGAGTAGACAGATAAATACCAACAAGAAATCCAATAATGATACCAAGAAAGCGTCCCACAATTTTTCTAAGTGGGCAGGAGTTCTGTAGTAAGAAATTGGCAGGTCATAGGATGCTACTGGCAGCATAGAAGTGTCTTAAACACAGATATATATTGTGAAACTTGACATTTAAACTACAAGAGTGGATGATTTCTTGGACTGAGCCAAATGAATAAGTCTTTGTCCTGAGAAGGACAGTAGATTGAAATTAAAAACAGAATAGAGTACAATCCTATTTTATTGCATAAGCTTACAGTCATGAAGAACATACTCTTTTTTTTCTTTTAGTAGCATTTTTTCTTTTGTTTTCTTTTTTGTTTTTTTGGGTCACATCCAGCAGCATTCAAAGGTTACTCCTGGCTCTAGGCTCAGAAATCGCTCCTGGTAGGCTCTTCTGCATGCAAGGCAAATGCCCTATCTCCATGCTATCTCTCCAGCCCCTTTAGTAGCATTTTTATCTTAAAAACATATCTGTCGAGGCTGGAGAGATAGCATGGAGGTAAGGCTTTTGCCTTGCATGCAGAAAGACAGTGATTTGAATCCCAGCATCCCATACGGTCCCCTGAGCCTGCCGGTAGCGATGTCTGAGCGTAGAGCCAGGAGTAACCCTTGAGCGCCGCTGGGTGTGACCCAAAACCCAAAAATATCTATATATCTGTCATATTAAACACATAAATATTGTCTCTATGTCTCTACCTCCTACATAAGGAAGGAATTATCAATCACATTTTTGATATAGTAACACATTCATTTCCTTGAAATGTTTTATACTTTTCATAATATGACATTGTTCTTTAAATTTTAAATTCCACTTTCTTCTGTCACTGCCCAATTTTAGTAAAGAGATTTTTTTTTGTTTTTGTTTTTGGGCCACACCCGGCAGTGCTCAGGGGCTACTCCTGGCTGTCTGCTCAGAAATAGCTCCTGGCAGGCACGGGGGACCATATGGGACACCGGGATCGAACCAACCACCTTTGGTCCTGGATCGGCTGCTTGCAAGGCAAACGCCCCTGTGCTATCTCTCCGGGCCCGAGATTTTCTATTTTGTTTCATTGGCACCTCATCTTACAAAGAAAGCATGTATATTTCCCTAACTCTTTGGGAGGTCCTTTGGTTTATTTTGGATGATAACCAAGAACTAAAAAATGTTTTATCAAATGTTGGCCAACTTTACCTCTCTGGCTTTCAGTTTTGTAGTTTATCTGA
Organism: Suncus etruscus; assembly: GCF_024139225.1. Lineage (NCBI taxonomy): Eukaryota > Metazoa > Chordata > Mammalia > Eulipotyphla > Soricidae > Suncus > Suncus etruscus. The sequence goes on along the minus strand of NC_064866.1, from coordinate 42,689,601 downwards.
TAAACTATAAATGATATTAAAAAGATAAGATTATCAAAAAAAAAGGGGCCGGGCGGTGGCGCTAAGGGTAAGGTGCCTGCCTTGCCTGCGCTAGCCTTGGACGGAACGCGGTTCGATCCCCCGGTGTCCCATATGGTCCCCCAAGCCAGGAGCAACTTCTGAGCACATAGCCAGGAGTAACCCCTGAGCATTACCGGGTGTGGCCCAAAAATAAAAAAAGAAAAAGATAAGATTACACATATTAAATATACTCGATAGTGAATTACCTGGATCATTGGAAATGAATTGTGACAAGTTCTATTTGGATTATTGTGATTACTTGTGTGAGGATAACAGTTACAAGTTCCATGTGATGGATTATTGTCTACTAAACATGCACTTTGGAGCAAGATGATGATGTAAATAACTTAGCTTTTAAACTACATATTTTTAAAGTACATATTATAAATGAATATTTTCTGCATTCTGATTATTTAATTTTCCCCATTTATGTTGAATAAAGTAACGATGTAATGATTGATTTGCCTATTACCATTTCACACCACAGAGACTGGCACACATCACAAAGAACAAGAACAATCAGTGCTGGCAGGGATGTGGTGGTGAAATTCCCACCATATTCACTGATGGTGGGAATGCTGTCTAGTCTAGCCTTTATGGAAAACAATATGAAGATTCCTCAAAAAACTGGAACTTGAACTCCCATATCATCCAGCTATTCCACTCCTAGAGATATACCCTAGGAACACAAAAATACAATACAAAAATCCCTTTCTCACACCTATATTCATTGCAGCGTTGTTTACAATAGCCAGACTCTGGAAACAACCAAGATGCCCTTCAACTGATGAATGGCTAAAAAAAACTGCGGTACATATACACAATGGAGTATTATGCAGTCGTCAGGAGAGGTGAAGTCATGAAATTTTCCTACACATGGATGGACATGGAATCTATTTTGCTGAGTGAAATAAGTCTGAAGGAGAGAGATAGACATAGACTAGTCTCACTCATCTATGGGTTTTAAGAAATAAGAAAGACATTACTGTAATAAGACCCAGAGACAATAGAGGTAAGGGCTGAAAGGGTCAGAAGGACCAGCTTACAATTTGAAAATCACCACAAAGAGTGGTGAATGCTGTTATGAAAATAACTACACTAACAACTAGCATGTCAATGTTAAGGAATGAGAGAAGTAGAATGCCTGTCTCAAATACAGGAAGGGATGTTGGAAGGAGGCATTGGTGGTGGGAATGTTGCACTGGTGAAGGGGGTTATTCTTTTTTTTTGTGTGTGTGGTTTTTGGGTCACACCCGGCCAGTACTCAGGGGTTATTCCTGGCTCCATGCTCAGAAATTGCTCCTGGCAGGCATGGGGGACCATATGGGACGCCGGGATTCGAACTGATGACCTCCTGCATGAAAGGCAAACGCCCTACCTCCATGCTATCTCTCCGGCCCCGGGGGGTTATTCTTTATATGTGATATGAAACCCAAGTACGAAACATACTTGTAATCATGATGCTTAAATAAAGATTTATATATTTTTTAAAAAATAGCTCCTGGGTTGGGGGACTATATGGGATGCCGGGAATCAAACCCAAGTCTGTCCTGGGTCAGCACCATGCAAGGAAAATGCCCAACAGCTGTGCTATCACTCTGGCACCTATACATCCATTTTATGAATTTTTAAGCACTATATTATATAGGGAAGAAAATACAAATGGATATTTGCATACATCTATTCTCATCTCTTACTACCTACTAATCAATTATAGGTAAGGTTTTCAAAGTCTGCTTAGAGTACAACGCAATCTATACAATGTAAGATATTTAAATATGAATAAAGATCATATGATCAATAATAAAAAATGGTTATATTCCATCTCCTTAAATTATATGCCTAGATGTGAAATCAAAATAAGTAGGCATTTTGCATTAAGTCTAGTGAATACAGAAAAATACTTAGAACACAGATTTAATGGCAGTAGAAGTGCAAAATAAGAAATGATTAAGTTTGTTTTGAAGTAAAAAAAAATGACTATTTATTGCTCACAGGGAAAATCATATCACAGTTGTCTGAGGATAACAAAGCTTGGATGAATGAAGAATAACCTAAGAGAAAGAGGGAAAACCAGAAACTACAATGGGAAACAAAGTGTGTAAATGTGATAGAGGTTCCCAACTTGTAGTGTGCCTCCTTCCTTCTTTTCAGATAAAAATATCACTCAGCCCACTCCCGTGCATCCCCTTTTAGGCAAACAAACACAAAGTACACCCCAGTTGCTCCAGTAGCAACTACTATTAACTGTCCCCCTTTATCTCAGTATACTCCCGGGAAGTGGTAGGGATAAGAAGGAGGTGTGTCACACTTTGGCAAACACTGTTCTAGAAAGATAAAACTGTGAACAGGAATTAATACAAATAATGTACTATAAATGGATTTGGTAAGGGTCTTAAATGCTATGCCCAACACCCAGAATTGGCTTTATATAAGAGCAGAGTAGCCATAAACATAGAGGAGTGCTTTTATTTTGTTGGCATAACTTTGAACAGAATGAACCTTTTTTTTTTCCCTTTGGGGGCCACATCTCGTGGCACTTAGCGATTCCTCCTGACTTCACTCAAAAATCACTCCTGGCTCGGGGACCATTTCGGATGCTGGGGATCAAAGCTGGGTTCATCCTGCGTCGGCAAGGCAAATAAATGCCTTACCACTCTGCTACCTCTCTAGCCCATAACAGAATGAATTTAAATTGGGAGGCCAAAGTAGAAATTCTAGTTAAGAAACCACCAAATTTATTTTTGAAAGTAATATAATCTTAATGAGAAGAAGAGAAATGTAACTGGAGAATGGAGATATTTCAGAAACAGAATCAATAGATCTTGTTAGTAGTAGATATGCAAGGTGACTAAAGTGGAGCTATCCTCGACAATGACAAAATTCCTGCTTGGTTGACCAAGGAGAGCCAACTAAACAAGGAAGGAATTTGGGACAAGGGAAAAAGGTATTGATTTGACTACAGGCCATGCTGATGAAAAAAAATTTAGAACTTAAAAATATGGTTTATAACAATGTGAATGAATGAGGGAAGTGGAAAGCCTGCCTAGAGTACAGGCAGGGATGGGGTGAGGAGGAGGGAGACTTGGGACATTGGTGGTGGAAATGTTGCACCGATGAAGGGGGGTGTTCTTTACATGACTGAAACCCAACAACAATTATATTTGTAGTCAAGATGTTTAAATAAAGATAATAATTTAAAAAATAATGTCCTGTCATCAAAAACTGGATGTACCAGGAAAAATACACTAGATTTAGAAGTTAGCTAAATAGAGACAATGTCAAATTTACCAGTATGGACTGGATCATCTAGGCAGAAGTACAGGATTAGAAAAGTGGAAGTTCAAGAATGAAACCTCAAATGCAGTATCTGCATTTGAATAAGAAGTTGAATCAATAAAATGGTGGTAAAAAGAAAAAAAAAAACTTCAGAAATAAAAAGAACGTTGAGAAAAGATGAAAAGATCAAGTACCATAGATTAGATTTAAGGAATAGAGGACAATATCTATAATAGAAAATATAGTTTTGCTTTGAATAAAGCAATTCTTAAATTCACATGTAGGCTTAGTTGAGGAGTTGTTTTTTATCTCTATTGCATCTTTAAAATATGTGTTTTATTTCAAATATGTATTTCCAACACAAAATTATGTTATTTTGTTTTGTTTTTTTTTTCGGGCCACACCTGTTTAATGCTCAGGGGTTACTCCTGGCTAAGCGCTCAGAAATTATCCTTGGCTTGGGGGGACCATATGGGACGCTGGGGGATTGAACAGCCGTCCTTCCTTGGCTAGCGCTTGCAAGGCAGACACCTTACCTCTAGCGCCACCTGGCTTTTCCCCCAAATTATGTTATTTACAAAGGACTTTTATACTAATTGCATCAGTGTACCTTATATCTACTCAAAAATATATTAATTAGGTTTTATGTTCTTTCATTCAGACAAGAAAACTGACCCTGTCAGGGAGAGGTTAAAATCATGTCATTAGTGGTTAAGTAGTATTTGAACTTACATTTTATGGATCCCACTCTTTTTTCAGGTTTTGCAGTTAGGAAGATAGACTTCTTTTTTTTTTTTTTTTTTTTTTTTGGTTTTTGGGCCACACCCGGTGACGCTCAGGGGTTACTCCTGGCTATGCGCTCAGAAGTCGCTCCTGGCTTGGGGGACCATATGGGACGCCGGGGGATTGAACCGCGGTCCGTCTCCTAGGCTAGCGCAGGTAAGGCAGGCACCTTACCTCGAGCGCCACCGCCCGGCCCCAATAGATAGACTTCTTTTAAACTTTTTTATTAGTAGCAATTATTTATACATTTAGTTCGAATGTTTTGTGGTATATAGGTTAAAGAAATAGTTGGGGCCAGAATGAAAGTATAATAATTAGGCACTCACATTCATGTGAGTGACCAGGGTTCTATCTTTAATTAATACTCTGTAAAATCCCTCGAGCATAGAATCAGGAGTAAGCCCTAAACACTGCTAGGTGTGGCCAAAAAATTACAGCGGTAGCTCTTTCGATTTAAAATCAGCGAGAGCAGCCATCTATAAACTAGAAATATCAATACTGTGATGGGTTTTGTAACACCCTGATGCCTTATCCAGTTTGATTCTGATGAAAACTCAGTCCTGGTTAACTTTGTAACTGTGTCTCTCACGGTGAAGGTAATTCAGTTAAATAATTTATTTATAAATAAAAAATAAAATATAATAATACATAAGATGCATTTAAAAGCTTATTTTCATTGATTCAAAATGTCACTATGTTTATGGACAGGTAAATTCTCCTTAGTGCTTAATTTGCTCAATTCTTAAATTGGTTTTAATTTTTCATTTAATTTTTTTCTTTTATACTAATAACTACTTTATTGAAGCATCCTGGTTTCAAAATTGTTCAAGATTGAGTTTTAGTCATAGAATGTACACCACCCACCACCAGTACACTTTTCCCAACATCATGTCCCTACTTGTTTCCCTCCAATTCTCCCACCCCACCTGCTTCTTTATGTACCTCTGTATCTTTGGTTCTTGCTCTTATCTCTGTCTCTCTCTCCCTCTCTTTTTCTCTTTTCTTTACTTGACATTGTGATTTGCACTATTGTTAATTAAGAGGTACCATTCATGCCACATTAACCTCTTTCAGCATCCAGTTCTTGTCCAGAGTGATCAATTTCAACTCTCATTGTCATAGCGAACCGTTCTCTACCACAACTACACTCATCCTTCTTTATGGCAAGTTTCCTACAATATACTGGTCCTCCTGGACCTCATCTTTGTTGTCTCTGGCTATTAATATCATAATATCTTTTTTTCCTTATATCCCACAAATGAGATTGTTCTATGTCTATCCCTCTCCCTCTGACACATTTCACTCAGCATCATAATCTCCCTATACATTATGTAGAAGCAAGTTTCATGGCTTCACTTTTCCTAACAGCTGCATATTATTCCATTGTTAGATTACAATAGTTCTTTACACAGTTTCTTTAGCTACTTATTTGTTCTTGGGCACGTGGGTTGATTCTAGATTTTGACCATTGTAAATAATACTGCGACACACATAGGAATGCAGAGGCCTTTTCTGCATGGTGTTTTCGTGTTCCTAGTTTTATCTCTAGGAGTGGTATTTCTGGATCATATGAGATTCAATTTCTTTCCTCTTTTTTGTGGAATAAAAGGCCTTTAAAGTTTTCTTTGTATTGAGGGCAGTTGGTGGTACACTTCTGGAGAATTTTTCCCAGTTCTACAAGTATATGATATGCTTGTTATTCACAGGAATATAAGGACATTTGAATTTCATTCTACTTGTTAATAAAGCCAGGAAGACTAAGGATTAATTTATTATTCATATTTTAATGGAGGTTATTTTCAGGTTTAGTTCATAGGCAAATAGTAGAGCCACCACATTATGAGGATATTTTGCCTAATTTAATTATAGACCTAACCATATACAAGCTTTTGCTTGTAATGACCTACTGTTTATTGTATTTCATAAATGCTTTTTATTTTCATATATTTTCATAACTTTATTACATATTCTAGGTTAGGTTATCCTAGGTTAAATTATCCTCCCTACAAAACAGTATTTTATTCAGATACAAAAGTAGTCTCATATGAAGTTTTACCTTTCTTACAACTTTCGCCCCTATCTTGAACTGTGTGTTAGCAAACAAGCAGGTATTTGGGTAGAATACTTTCTCTTTCTACAATTGTTGACTCATTTAGAAAGACTTTAAAACCTGACTTCAAATTCAATCATGAATAAACAAACCTGCCTGTCCAAACATTAAGGATTAAATGTTAAATTTCAACTAGATTTGAAGAAATTAATGACAAGCATTACAACAACAACAACAACAACAAAAATAAACCCTAAATCTCCCTGGGTCTGGCAACAAGTGAACATTTAAATATCTGTATTTGGGGGTCTTTTACAAAAACTTTGAGATCTGTGAGATGAAACTCAAAGCATAGGCTTTCCCGGGAATAGGCTATCTGTACATTCTTTTGTCTCACGCCTACTTCTTTTGCAGTCGCCAAGAACCTTAATGCTTATAATGATTCAATTGTTATTCTCTTACTTTTGGACAACCAAGACTTGAATCATCCATGCTACAAATGTATTAAATGTGTGAAGCAAAATATCAGAAGTTTCATAAATCCATTTATAGATGCCATCATGAATTTTGTTGATTATAAAATGTGAACATATTTGTTATATGTCCTGAACTGTGTGTATTTATCTTAGACTTTATCTTTTGCCTTCTGTTGGTAAAGAAAGTAGGGGCGATTCACTATTGAATTAAGCCCTCGGGTTCAAAGACCAAAACACTGGAGAGATGTGGGTCTGAAATCAGAAGGCGGTCTGGAAAATAATTTACACACACATGCATGGAGAGAGAAAAGAATTTTTTTAGAAATTCCCCCACGAACCCTTATCTCCTAGAAAGGAGCCATCACCAAGGAGTTCCATGGCAGACTTCATCTATTCCAACTATTTAATCTGAGGGAACTTGTTACACCTGGAGATGAGACCATCCAGTCTCAACACCAATCCAAGGGTGCTACATTTAAAGATTATTCTCACCAATTGGGGCCAGAGAGATGGCATGGAGGTAAGGCGCTTGCTTTGCATGCAGAAAGACGATGGTTCGAATCCCGGCATTCCATGTGGTCCCCCATGCTTTCCAGGAGCAATTTCTGAGCATGAAGCCAGGAGTAACCACTGAGTGCTGCTGGGTGTGATTCCCCCCTCCCAAAAAAAGAAAAGATTATTCTCACCAATGAGTAATAGAGCGTATACTGAGTGAGGTAGAAACAGACCAATCCCATTAATTCCACAGTTTACTATAATTATACTGAGTAGGATTTCTATAATCATAACATGTTAGATATCAGGGAATATATTTTCCACACTTCACCAGACTATTCCTGGTTAAGTTTAGGCTCTCTCCTTTTTTTCCTTATCTAACCATAACCTCTGACCAAGTGCCCTACAAAATTTCGATCTCTAGCATCTTGATGTTTATCCATAAACCCTTTACTCTATGTAAGAATATACAAATGTCTTTCATCTCCAAATATATTTAAACATGGACTGCTTTTTTTTGATTAAAGGATAAATATAGATTCCTACTACAACATTTAAGATAGGACAGCAGAAATGGAAATAGCATCAAAATTTTAGTCTTTTACACATTCTACCAGTAGAAAAACAGGAAATATTTCAGGACAAACATACTGCAAAATGGCTCAATCTTCACATGTTCAATTGATCATTTGTTAACTTGATTAATTGTTCCTTTATTAAACATCACCATTGAAGTGAGAGACAGCTGCAGAGTTTAACACTGCTAGTTAATACATCCACTCAGCCAGTAACTCATGGTTTATTTCTATTTTTGTTCACTGACTAAAGAAAGTTAGATGTCCAAACAGAGAAGCAGGGATTACAGCTTATTACAGTTTATTCCCTTGACATATAAAGAAGCATTTGGGGGACTGACTATTTCCCACATTAATAAGTTAGTACAGTTCTAGAAAAGCAGAGCAGTTAGCTACCTTCAGGGAGATGAATAATGGTGAATAGTAGAAATAATAATGTCCATTACATCTGTTAAACAAAATTCTCAAGCTTTTGAAGTCTGAATGACTGCTGTATTCATTAATTGGTGGCGATCATTAAATGATGTTATGTGAGAAAACTAGGTACATTGGTGGTGGGAAATGTGCATTGATAAAGAAATATGTGTTGTATATATTATGTATTAAAATATGCTATGTTTACATCTTATATTCAAGTTTACTAAGGAACTAGAAGCAGAAATGAGAGGGATAAGTAGGCAGGTTTGTAAAAATTGATTAACAGATGTTTAAAATCTGCAGGACAGGGTCAGAGAGATAGTATAGCAAGTAAGGTAGCTTGCCTTGTTTGTAGCCAAGAATGATTCATAAATGTAATTATTTATTCAATTAAATTGAATTGAATAATTGAATTATTATCAAGCACCACCAGGAGATATTCCTGAGCGCATAGCAGAGAAACCTTTGAGCATTACTAGGTATGACCTCCAAATAAATATAATAATATGTTAAAAATAAAATGTGCAGGTCAGAAATTCTGGCAAGACATTATGCTTGTAATATTTCAGCATTAATCTGAAGGAAGAATATCTTCTCTTTGAAGTTCTAGTATTTTCTCTTTAGCTCTCTAAGAAACTGAATACATTTGTTGAGTTAGCATATCTTATGGAGGACAGTATGTTTCAGACAAACTTATTTATTTATTTATTGCTAGACAGGAAGCTTAATTGCTGATTGTAATCACATTGGGATGAATCAAATACAGCTAACCTGTGGACTGATATTGTTCATACAGAGAAGTATTTGGAGGCACTTCATTTATTTTTTATGAAACTATTTTCTTAATCTAAGCACCATGATTAAAAACTTGTTTGTAATTGGGTTTCAGCCATAAACTGCACAACCCCTTTCTATAATGCAACTTTTATTCCACCAATGTACCCCATTTCCCTCCCTCCTCAACCCCTCCCTGTCTTAGAGAGAAGCATTGTATTTTTCTCTCATCATTGTCATGATAGTTGTTAGTGTAGTTATTTTTCTAACTGCACTTACCACTTTTTGTGGGACACTTCTTATCAGGAGCTGGTCTTTCTGGCCCTCATCTTTATTGTCTCTGGTTATTATTACTATACTATCTTTTATTTTTCTTAAATTCCACAGAACAGTGAAACTATTACGTGTTTATACTATTACGTGTTTATCTATCTCCCTCTGATTTATTTCATTCAATATAGTAAACTCCATATCTATCCATGTATAGGCAAATTTCGCAACTTCATTTTTTCTATCAGCTGCATATTATTCCGTTATGTAGATGTGCCATAGTTTATTTAGCTACTCACCTGTGTTTTATTTTTAGACTTCCTCACTATTCAACCTTTCTTGTAATTGGGTTTCATTTGTAAGGAATCAAATGGCTGTTCATGTTAACTGTAGGAAACTTGTCACAAAGAGCAGAGAAGTCCAGTTAGGGCATTGTCCACTGTGACAATAACTGAAGGGAATGATCACTAGTTGCTAAAAGGAGATAACTAAGATACATGATACCCTTTCAGTAATAATATTGCAATCACAATGCCTAAAATGAAATAAATGCAGTGAATAAGAGAGAAAGAAGGAAAAGATGTGCTACATATGTAGGTGGGAGAGGGGATGACAAACAGTAGGTAGGAGAAAACTGGGGATTTTGGTGGAAATGGGAAATGCGCACTGGTAAAGGGATGAGTGTTGCTTATTATATGTTTGAGACACAATCATAAGCAATGTTGTATATGTGTATCCCCGGTGATTCAATGAAATAATTTAATTAAATAAGTAAAAATAAAACAGTTCCAAAAAAAAAAAAAAGAATTAGCCAAGCCTACAGAGTGCTGACAAAAACAGAGGTACAGGGAATAGATCTAGTCTTTGTTGATTACCGTATTGGGCAGTGTTGCATATATCAAGTTACTGGAGTCTTTCAATTTAAATATAAACTATATTTATAAAATCTTAACAGAGCATCTACACTTAATCTATCATCTCTGGTCATTACCTAGTCAAATTGACATAGAATATTAACCACAAGACAGCAGCCATTATTTCTTACATAGTAGTACCTAAAAGTATGCAATAAGTATTTGAATTTTTTCTTGATTCTTAGTATATCTGTATATTATTTTAATTATTTTAATATATACAAGTACTCTTTAAAAAAAACTCAAAAATCCCTTCCTCACACCTATATTCATTGCAGCACTATTTACAGTAGCCAGACTGTGGAAACAACCAAGATGCCCCTCAACAGATGAATGGCTAAAGAAACTGTGATACTTATGCACAATGGAATATTATGCAGTCATCAGGAAAGATGAAGTCATAAATTTTTCCTATACTTGGATGTACATGAAATCATATGTTAAGTGAAATAAGTCAGAGGGAGAGAGATAGACACAGAATAGTCTCACTCATCTATGGGGTTTTAAGAAAAATGAAAGACATTACTGTAATAAGGCCCAGAGACAATAGAGTTAAGGGCTGAAAGGGCCGGAAGGACCAGCTCAGCATTTAAAGCTCACCAAAAGAGTGGTGAACGCTGTTAGGGAAATAAATATACTAACAACTAGCATGACAATGTTAAAGAATGAGAGAAGTAAAATGCCTGTCATCAATACGGGCAGGGGTGGGGCAGAGGGGCATTGGCTGTGAGAATGTTGCACTGGTGAAGTGGGGGTGTTCCGTTTATGACTGAAGCCGAACTGCAAACATGCTTGTAATCATGGTGCTTAAATAAAGTTTTATATATTTTTTTAAAAAAGCATTTATAAAATTGTAAAAAAAAAAAAAAAAAAGCCACCTGGCTTATTGGTACTGTCTAAAGTAGAAGTCTGAGGCTTAGTGGTAAAGAGTGTTGCAATGGATTAGCAATGTCTGTCAAGGACCCAGAAATAGAAAGTGGCTGTAGAAGTGTCGCCACATACTTTTCTCGAGACAAGGCAGGGGGTGAGATTGCACTGTTTTTACTTCCTAAACACAAGGCTTTTTCTTTTCTGGTTGGAGCCCTAGTTATGTGAGGTTTTTATTCATGATCACGTGAGAGAAAAAAGAGGTGAGAGGCACAGTGTGGCTGCTTTTCTGCACAGATAGTCAAGAAGAAGATGCCATAGAACACAATCTCCAGGGTCCAAACCCAGTAAGGGCCCCACCCAATAAGGTGGAGCCAGAGGAGAGTGGCTGCATCTTCTTCATTTTTTTGGGGGGGGGGGGCACATGCGATGACACTCAGGGGTTACTCCTGGCTATGTGCTCAGAAATCCTCTGCCTTGGGGGACCATATGGGACACCAGGGAATCGAATCAAGGTCTATCCTGGGCTAGCACATACAAGCATATGCCTTACTACTTGTGCCACCACTCTGGCCCCATTGTATGCATCTTCTAATCCATGAACCTCAGCACAGCACATAGTAAAAACCACTACACACTTGTTGCAATGGGGAAATAATGCACGGCAACACTACGAATAGAGAATGAAGATGACCTGAAAAGCCTCTCAGATAAGGAGTTTGTAGTGTTATTATGGAGGAGGCTCAGAGAACTCAAAGCAAGCATAGATAGAGCTCAACAGACCACAATGATAGAACTCAAAAAACTTTAAACTGAAAGAACAGGTGTGAAAACCTCAGTAGATGAAATGAAAACCTCAATGAAAAGCCTTTCCAAGGGATTAACAGCAGCTGAAGATGAGATCAGTGAGTCAGAGGATGCAATACAGATCAACTCCATGCAGCCGAAGGGATCGGAAAAGAACCTTAAAGAAAATGATCAATGAGTAAACTACTCAAAAAAATGTGAACAGAAGAAAATGGAAGTCTTTGATAAACTCAACAAAAATAGTATTCTTGGGGGAAGTGTGAGAACAGCAAGAGGAATAAGAAAAAGAAGAGGAAGAAGGGTAAGAAGAATAAAAAGAAAAAAGGAAGAAGAAGAAGAAGAAGAAGAAGAAGAAGAAGAAGAAGAAGAAGAAGAAAAAGAAGAAGAAGAAGAAGAAGAAGAAAGAACAGGAGGAGGAGGAAGAGGAAGAAGAAAAGGAGAAAGAAGAGGAGAAAGATGAGAAAAGAGAGAAGAAAGGGGAAGGAAAGAAGAGAATAAAAAGAAAAGAAAAGAAGAAGGGGAAGAAGAGAAAGAAGAAAATGAAGAGGAGAAAAAAGAAGAGGAAGAAGTAGAAGAGGAGGAAGAAGAGGATAAAGAATAAGAAAAAGAAGAGAAAGAGGAAGAAAGAGGAGAAAAAAAGGAAAATGGATTGAAGATTTATTTGCAATTTATTTTCTTTTAATAGCGTCTTTGTTTAAGCACTTTGATTATAAACATGTTTCAGTTTGATTTCAGTTAAAAAAATGACACAATCCCTCCCCCCAATAAAAGAAGCACAGTGTGGACTTACTGACCTAGATCAGGATTAGCATGCTTTTTCTTTAAAGGGTAGAGTATAGCTATATTCATCTTTGTGAGACAGATGGCCTCAATTGTGACTATACAGCTATGTTGTTGTAATGGGAAGACAGCTAGCAACAATACACATAGGAATGGGCATGGCTATATGCCAATAAAGATTTACTTACAAAAAGAGGCCACAACCTGCTGATATCAGATCAAGCTTATCAGAGATATGGGTTGAAGAAGATGACCAGACAAAATGGAAAAGTGAAATCAGAAGGAAATTAATATCTGTAAAGGAAGTCCAGGACAAACATGAAATGATCCCATTGAAGTGAGAGAACCCTCCATTTCTGGGACAAGAAATATTTATTTCAAGTAGCAGCAATTCAAACACTACCTCCCTTAAGTATGTAAACAAAAGACTTCTGCCACTGTCAAGTGATGGCCAAGCGGCAAGTGTCATCAAAGGCTCCATCTTTCTGGTCTAAAGTTTGTACCTAGTGTGGAGGAGAGAACACTTTCTCAGAAGCCCTGACTGAAAAGTAAATTCCTCTATGAGATCCCTAATGCAGCAATTCTCTAGTTGGAGAAAACTGAAATCAGGGCTGTGATGAGAAATATACAGAACATGTGTGGTTTGATTGAGGAAAAAGGCTGTAATATGGGGGATAATATAGAGAGAAGACTCAGAGATTGCCAGACTAGTTGGACTAGTAGGCCTGGTTGGTAAGTCAGTCAGTCCAGCTCTTGTGTGATGGAGACCACCAGTATTTGGAGATACTGTGTGGATTTCAGTAGAGGAACAGGTTATATTCTTTATTTAACTTTATTTAGACACCATGCTGTTGGTAATACAGTTGTTTTTGGCCTTTTGTGTTTGAATATCAATCCTAACACCAGTGTGATCACCTTCTCTCAACCACTATCAAGCTATTCCCTAAGCTTATTTCCTTATCAGGCACAAAATCATTTTATTATTATTTAAAATTATTATTATTTTTTCTTTTTGGATCACACCCGGCAGTGCTCAGGGGTTCCTCTTGGCTCTATGCTCAGAAATCACCCCTGGCAGGCACAGGGGACCATGTGGGATGCCGGGATTCGAACCACTGTCCTTCTGCATGAAAGGCAAACGCCTTACCTCCATGCTATCTCTCTGGCCCCATTATTTAAAATTATTCTTAATAAATTATCATAAGATATAGTATTAAAATTGTTATGGGAGCAAAATAATTTATTTTATATTGCTTGTGAAAACAAAATGGCTAATAGAATTATAAAAATACTTTATTAAAAGAAAAATTGTGAAAATGCTATATTTCAAAATAAAACCCTCAAAATCATCAGACAAAAACACTGTTGAGTAACATTTTACAAAGTAACAATTTATCAGGCTAGTTAGGTTTATATTACAAAATATATAATAAGTTGTATGATTAGGAGGTACATTTAACAAACATTTTTTAAAATAATTTTTGTGATCAATGTGAATTACAAATCATGGCAATAAGAATACAAGTAAGGAAGGTGGGCTGGCAGCATCAGAGATCCCAATTCTAGTGAGTGTCTTTCTGTAGAGATATTGTTATAATTGAGTGGGGGTGAATCTTAGAGTAATCTTGTGAAAATACAGTGGAGAGAACATTTACTATGTAGGGGCTCAGAAATAGATCCCTAGGCATAAAAATCTATGATTATAGGCAAACTATGTAAAACAGACTAATAATGGTGCCTTGCATGACACAAAGCTTGAAGACATAAATAGTATTCGAGGTATCTTCTAAGGATGTTAGATACAAAGCTTGTAAGCTTGTGGAACTGAATGAAGAGATGCTATCATGTAGAATCACATTGGACTTACTCCCCCAAAATCTAGTAGCCTCGAGGTCTCTACTCAGACTATAAGCTATAGCTGAGCGTATCAGCAACGCCTTCATGGAAGGAGTCCTTTGAAAGTTTCTCTAATTACTACTTCCTACCAGACATATAACTCAAAGAACAGCTTGCTAATGTTTCCTCCTGCCGTTCTCCACTCATTCTGGAAACAAACTTAATTATTTTTTCCTCTAAGCCAGCATGTTATCCACACCTATTTATAATATGACACATAATATTTGGCATCCTAATTTTTCACTTACGTCAGTATTTTTGCCTCATAGAATTAAAGCACACCACTCTTTGTGGTAAGCTTCATATCACGGGCCGGTCCTTCTAGCCCTCATTTCTATAATCTGAGTATTATTGCAATGTCTTTTATTTTTCTTAAATCTCACAGTTGGTGAGACTATTCTGTGTCTATCTCTCTCCTCTGACTTATCTCACTCAGCATAATAGTTTCCATGCCCATCATGTATAGGAAAATTTCATGACTTCGTTTTTCCTGATGGCTGCATAGTATGGTATTGTGTATATGAACCAAAGTTTCTTTAGCCACAAATCTGTTGTCAGGAATCTGGATTGTTTCCAGACTCTGGCTATTGTAACTACAACTGCAATTAATATAGATGTTCAGAAGGCATTTTGTACTGTGTTTCTGTGTTCCTAGGTTATATTCCTCGGATTGGTATAGCTAAATCAGATGGGAGCTCAATTTCCAGTAGTTTACTTTATGATTTTTATTGAGACCAATGTAAATTACAAGTCTTTCACAGTTGTATTTAATGTACATCATGACAATGAATCAGGGCAATTCTTACCACCAGTGTTGACCTCTCTCCATCCATTTCCAGAAAGTTTCCCCTGTCTCTACCTTTAACCTCCTGGACTGCTAGTGCAACAAATCCCTTTTGTGTATAGCTTGTGTATAGCTTGTTGTAGTTTGGGCCTCTTGATTCTATTTTTGTTGACTTTGGGTTGGGCATTTAGGGCTGATCTTTTTTTGTATTTTCACTCAATATTTATGAGACTGCTTGCCCCTGGTACCATCCATTTTTTCCCCTCAATTTATGAGGCAGAACAAGCTGATTCGTGTTGTAGAGTTCTGTTAAAAAAGAGCAGGGATGAGCTTCATTTGTAGAAAATATGAATTTAAATTTAAAATAAGAAAAAATAGACAAAAAAAAGAAAAAACAAAAACAAAATTAAAAACAATTAAAAAGAAAGGGGGCTGTATGGAATTGTTATTCATCTCATCTTCCATTGCACTAATTCTATCCTCAGCTGCTGTTAACCCATTCAGAAAGCTCAACCATGTTTTTCTTCAATTCATCTTCTGAATTTTTCAGACCTGTTATTTGACCTGAAATTTCAGTTTGGAGTTTTCTGATTTATATCTTCATATTCTCTTGATTCTTATTAGTGTTCTCTTTTATACTTTCTTTGAGTTCTTTGAACATCTTCCATATTGCGACTCTAAACTCCTTATTTGAGAGACTGACTAGTTGATTGGTCACGTTCAATCATCAGAGTTGCCATCGTCATTCTCTATGTCTGGCGCTGGCCTGCATTGTTTCCCCATTGTCACACTTGTATTGTGGGTTTTTCTATGTGTTGCGCTTGTATTCATTGGCTAAATGATGTGCACGGCCAGGAAGCGAAGCGGAGCGGCCATGCTTCTCTGGCTCCACCTTTTCTAGGCTTGTAAACTCACCTCCAGGGAAGGCTCCAGGGAAAGCTGAGTCATCCTCAGATGAGCCACACACAGGCTGAAATCAGGCCAAAAATGGAGGATAGCACAGAAGACAGGCAGATAGGAGTGCTGGCATCTGTGGTCCAGCAGAGTTCAGTGGTTTCCCCTTTCTGGGCTTGTAAGCTCAGCTCCAGGAAAGGCTCCAGGGAAGGGAAGCCATTTGCAAATGAGCCACACACAGGAGAAATCAGGCCAAAATGGAGCACAGCACAGAAGACAGGCAGATAGGGGTCCTGGCATCTGAGTTCCAGCAGAGTTCATTCTCCAGCACAGTTCTTAGTGTGATTTTTTCTTCTAGTTTCTATGGCATTCTTTAATTAGAAAAAGCGACATGGCCATGCTCTGCTGGAGCCTCTTTTCGGCCCACTCCCAAGAGGTTCAAGCGACAGGACAGGAGACAGACACACACAGGCACCACTCACAATTTCTCATGGTCGGGCCCCACTGGGCAGGTGTAGTTTTGCAGATTTTCCCAGCCTGATGTCACAAACAGGGTCCTGACTTCTGCAAAGTACTGTTTATAGCTGGTTTTCACGTTGTGAAGCAGTTACTTGGTGCGCCCGCCCTTGAATGAGCCTCTGGAAGAGCAAGTTTTCTGGAGCCTCTTTTTGGCCCACTCCCAACAGGTTCAAGCGACAGGACAGGAGACAGACACATACAGGCAGCACTCACAATTTCTCATGGTTGGGCCCCACTGGGCAGGTGTAGTTTTGTAGATTTTCCCATCATGATGTCACAAACCAGGAAATGTTTTGTTTCATGCCCTCAAGATCTGTTCTTGGTGGGGTGGTTCATGGCTGCCTCACGAAGCAGGGTGTAGGTAGTTCAAAATATCTCCTGTTTGCTAAAGTGCATGGGAGTAATCAGGCTTCACCCTTGTGGGTGGAGACAGCTCAGCTCTGATGATGAGCTCTCAGGAGATGTTCTGTTGTTGTGCCCCCAATAGCTGTTCTTGATAGAGTGGTTCACAGCTGCCTTGTGGAGCAAAGTAGAGGGAGTTCAAAATGTCTCTAGTGTCAGAATTATAACTCTTGAGGGAAGAATTCATGTTTTATGAACTGGACCTGTGGCCAGCTTTTACTGGAAGCTCAGAATATGCTGATAGAAATAATAATTACAAACAAGATCTGGAAGCTTACTACATAACATTGCAGAGTCCAGGCAAATGCAGTATAGGTTAAATTCAGAATTTATAGTCACTTTAAAACCACTACTATTTTTCATGATGTCAATGTCATACAGAAGTGGTGCTACAAAATGAAATATCTCAGCATTTCTTTTAATTTTTAAAAAAATTAAAAAAATTTCTGAAATACAGAATTCAAGTCACAAACAACTAAATTATTGAATTTTTGCATTACTGAAGAGAATAATGCTAATAAACTTTTGCAGTATTTTAAAAAGCACTCCTCAATAAAGGTCTTGAATATAGCCATAGTCATATTCAAATATGAAAAAAACAGAAAAATGGTGTTTAAATAAATTAACTGTATAGAAAATTAAATTTATTCTCTTTAAGAATTGTTTCTTGATATTTTTAAGATGTTATGAGCTTACCTTTTATTCTCCAAAGTAAACTTTAGTCGCTGATATTCATTATAGAATTTTCTTTTTCTCAAATTAATATTTATTTTTGTGAGTCATACTCACTGTTTAGAGGAATGGGGAGAAGGCTTTTGTGACCGCTCTGGCAATACTCAACTGGCAGTTTGGACTTGATGGTTCAGTGACCTGGCACTAAAATACTGGAAATCTGGCAGGGCCATCAGAACAACACCCAAAATATGGCTCAGAAGATGTAGTGCCAGGGGTAAAACTCACTGTTTCACAAATTCCAGTAATGTACTCTAATAGCCCTATGCGTCATATCCTAGCCCCCTCAAAATAATTTTGATTACATATTTTTTCATTTATGTCTCTATTTTTTACTTAATATTTCTAAATCCTGTGATTTATATATTATTCATGATTGAGTTTCAGACATACAATGTTCCAACATCAATCCTATTACCAGTGTTACTTCTCTCCCAGCATCTCCATTATCTCCCATATGTCCTCCCTCTCTTGTTTCTATGATGAACACAGAAAAGACTAAAAACCTGGTGGGATTCACCTTCCATAATTCATTTCCAAAGAGACCAGAAAAAAATGACCAAATACTCAGAAATGCACATTTCTATCCTGAATTTACTCAGTAACAAAAAATATTTCAATTATTTTGTTTTTCATAATTTGCATTTAATTTACCTAGCTGTAATAATTAGAAGAATATTTATCTAAAAGTATGGGGGAGGAGGGAGATCAGAGACATTGGTGGTGGGAATGTTGCACTAGTGAAGAGGGGTGTTCTGTTTATGACGGAAATCAATCATGCTTATAATTATGGTGCTTAAATAAAGATTTTATAATAAAAAAGAATTCTTTAAATTAAATTGATTGCATTCAAATTTAGGGTTCATACTAGATGTTTGTTAAACATTTTTAGATATAAATATGGATGTTACATAGAATATTACAAAAAGTAAAATGTCAACATTTGGGTTTAAATAGCAAATATTCTTAGTACTGCAGTTCATTTTTTAATTTGGCATTTATAAAATGGAGATAACAATAACCATCACATGAAGAAATGTGGCAGCTCACCAACTAAGTATATATCATGGCCAGCCTATTACCTGCTATAAAGTCTCTATATAATTAACTTTAAATTTTTCTTAACATTATTGTTCTGTGCAAATATAAATGCCCTGTGTTCTTACTTTCTAAAGGTTTAAGGGGGAAAGCACGATTTCATTGAATTTATCTTCCCTCCTGCACACAAGCACACATACACACTGCCCAGCTATTTTCCTTTCTCTATTTTCCTTCTGCTTTAGGCTCAAGTGGATTAACTACGTCTGAGTATTAGAGACTGAGATAAATACTCCTGAAGAAATCTCATCACAGATGGTTCAGAGCCACACTGATTAGAATGCTTACTGTTCCAGCACTAGGACACGTTTAGAGGTGGGAAAAATAAAAAACTTTTCTTTCTTAGGCTGAGGATTTCCCAGAAGGCAATAAAAAAAAATCTAAATCAAGGTTAAAAAATGCATATATTTTCACTTTGGTATTTGCCTATGGCGGGTCTTATAAGTTAAGAGGAAAGTAATGTGTTAAAGAAGGTTCACTTTTAAAATCAGTTCTAAACAAGATCCAATTATATGTAGTGTAAGTATTCAAAAATATATCTGATGTCTAATTCTCAAAGTCACAGATTTTATATTTTTATTAGTTTTTTTATTTCTACCATTCTACTACTGTCATAAAAAGAATCTGGAATCATAGAGAGGTTCTTGACAGCAGCTTAATTTCACAACCCTAGGCAATTCTCAGAAGCACTAAAAGTATCCTCATCTCTCTTTGTGAAAGGAAAGTGCTAATAGCAATTATAAGCATCACTTCCATTCCTACTTTTATCTTCTCAGACTCCAATAGAATTTCTCAATGGGTGTTTTGTAAAGAATATTTCTTTGCAATCCTTGCTCATGGATGGGGAGGATTAACATTGTTAAAATGTCAATATTCCTCAAAACGTTATACAGATTGAATGAAATCCCTACAAAATTTTCATGACATTTTTCAAAGAAGTGGAAAGTATGCTTCTAAAATTCATATGGATAAATGAATGTCCCTGAATAGTTAAAGCAATCCTTTGCCACGAAAGGAAGGAATCACAATCACTTTCTCCAAGTTTAGACTGTACTATAAAGCAGTGTCATTAAAGCAGCATGGTGTTGGGATAGAGAGAGATCATTATATTAATAAAATATATTTGAATATCGAGTTAAACCCATAGGTTTATGAACAATTAATTTTTGGTAAAGAAGCAATAGATAAAAAGTGGAAAAAGAAAAGCCTTTTTAACAAGTGGCTCTGGGAAAACTTGTCAGCTACATGCAAAAAAAAAAAAAACACAACGAAAAACAACAACCAAAAAAACAAAAAATAAAACCAACCCAGAACTCTACCACCATGCACAAAAGTCAAATTAAAATGAACTAAAGACCTTAATATAATACCCGAAACCATAGGCACATAGTAAAAAATGTAGGTGGAATACCCCACGACACTGAAGCTAAAGGAATCTTTAAGGGTAAAACACTACTGGCCAAACAAAAATAAAAAAATTAGAAGCTTCTGCATTTGAGTGATTAGGATACCAAGATAGTCACATAATGAGAGAAACTTTTCACTCAAAACTCATCACATAAGAAATTAATATCTAAGTTATATAAGGCACTAATTGGACTTAACAAGAAAAATTAGAATAAAACACCATCCAAAAATTAAGAGACAAAAAGAACAGCCATTTCCTCAGAGATGGCCAAAAGGCACATGAAAAAAGCTCCCCATCCCTAACCACGAGGAAGATGCAAATCAAAACAACAATGAGGTACCATCTCATGCCACAGAGACTGGCACACATCACAAAGAACAAGAACAACTAGTGCTGGCATGGTTGCAGGGAGGAAGGGAATATCGTTCATTGCTGGTGGGAATGCAGACTGGTCCAGCCTTTTTGGAAAATAATATGGACATTTTTCAAAAAGCTAGAAATTAAGCATTCATAGTATCCAGTTATACCACTCCCAGAAATATACTCCAGTAACCTATGTTCAGAGCACAACTATTTACAATAGCCAGAATCTGGAAACAACCCAGGTTCCCAGGAACAAATGAGTGGCTAAAGAAACTGGAACATCAATGGAATAATATGTATCTGTTAGGAAAAGTGAAGTCATGACATTTGCTTATACAAGTTTTGTTTTTGGGGCCACACCTGGTGGTGCTCAAGGATCATTCCTGGCTTTGTGCTCAGAAATCGCTCCTGGTAGGAAGATGATATGGAATGCTGTGTATTGAACCCGGATCCATCCCAGGTAGGAAGCATAGAAGGCAAATGACCTACCACTGTGCTATCATGCCAGCCCAAGTGACCCTTATTTTTCTTAAGTGCTCTCCCAGCCACATTATTTTGATTGTCTTTGGACATTATTCTCATGTCATTTTTTTTATATTCCACAGATGAGAATACTCTATATTTGTTTCTCTCCTTCTGACTCATTTCATTCTACATGATACTTTCCACAAATATCTCTCCATAAGCAAATTTTATAACTTCATATCTCCTAATAGTTACACAATATTCTATTATATAGATGTGCCATAGTTTTTTTTTAAACGTATCTGTTCTGACACGAGTAATTTCCAAATTCTGGCTCTTTTGACTAGTGATGCCATGAATATACAATTGCAAGTATCTTTTCTGTTTGTGATTTGGGGATTCTAGGGTATATTCACAGAAGTGATAGTGCTGAGTTGACCTCAATTTCTAAGGTTTTTGAAAATAATATCTGTATTGTTTTTCCAAAAGGCTAGAACAGTCCATATTCCCACCAGCAGTGAATAAGAGTACATCCACACTATCCTTTCTTAAAAATAATTTTTATTGAGACCAATGTGAATTATAAGTCTACACAGTTATGTTATATTTAAGGTACATAGTGACAGTGATTTAGGGCAATTCCAGCCACCAGTGTTGATCTCGCTCCACCACTATTACCGCCATGCATCGCATACCTCCACCCTTCGCCCCTGGACTGCTCACACTACACTTTTTTTTTTTATCATAGTGGCTTACATATTGTTGACAATGATATTTTAGGTACATATTTACATAAAATCAGGGGGGATTCCCATCACCAAATTGTCCTCCCTACACCTCCGTTTTTGTCCTACCACCCATATCCTCTTCCCTCACCCCCAGGATAGCTAGAATATGTGGTCTCCTCTGTATCTAGCCTACTGCATAGTAGTCTTGCACCTGTTTGGTCCTGGTGTCTCCCTTGTTTCCCCCTCTAATTGGGGGGGGGCAGGACTAGCTAGTTCAAGTTACGTGGTTTTGTTTGAAGGAGAGAAAAGTAATAAACTGGGGTAAAAGTCTAATACGCCGAAAATAAGCGGAATTCTTCTAGAGGCTCTCAACATCGGTTTGAGAAACGAAGGAGAGAAAAAAGGTGAAACATTCCACCAGCTCTAATATGACATCCTGACAACGAAGAAAATGGGAACAACTTGACCTAAGTGCAGGTTATCCTACCTTTCCAGCTAACGACAAGACAAAATCAGAAGACTTGTCACCCTTTGGTAGGCCCAAAAGCCAAGATTGCGAGTTACAGATGACTGGCTGCTAAAACCATGACCAGACTGTATACAGCCTGGGACCAATAAAAAAGCCCTAACCTAGGGTTTGAACTACGATCTGCACAATAAACATGATCCCCAGTTCCAAAGGTCTGGCAGAGACCATTGTAACGGAATGGGGCTTCTGGAAGCACAAAGAAA
Organism: Suncus etruscus; assembly: GCF_024139225.1. NCBI lineage: Eukaryota > Metazoa > Chordata > Mammalia > Eulipotyphla > Soricidae > Suncus > Suncus etruscus. The sequence goes on along the minus strand of NC_064866.1, from coordinate 42,667,033 downwards.
GACACTACCCTAGGTGCCATCCTAGGTTCAGTGCAAAGACCAAGATCACCAACCACAGAAGATGAATTAAAATGACACTGATGGAACGGAACTTCTAGAACCACAAAGACTGACTTCATCATAACTCCCACCGCAGGATCTGTGCAGATACTGAGATCCCTAGACACAGAGGCCTGATAGTATCACCCAGGACAGAGCAGAGGTCTTACAAACACCACAAAAGCACCACCGGGAGAGTAAATGATCCTGAACAGAGTCTATAGTTGATCCCATGACAATACACTCCAAGGGCGGAGAAACCCCATATCTCTTAGGCCAAGTGAATTCCTTTTCGAATGACCCCAATATTTACTGTGCCTGGGCAGGAGGGAAAAAACAAAAAGCACAAAACATTATTTATTTTTTATATATTATTTTATTTTCATTTATTATTATTATTTTTATTTACCTATCTATTTTTGGTCAATTTCTCTGTTTGGGTGTGATAATTGAAGTTGTCCCCAGTTATACTTATTCTTTCTCTTCTTTTCTGTTCTTCCTTTGTATGCTATGCCATGTTTCTTATAACAAGACCATGGCGTTTTTTTTGTTTGTTTGTTTGCTTGTTTTGTTTTGTGTTTGTTTTTGTGGGGTTTTCTGTTTTTTGTGGGTTTTTTTTTTTTTGGTGCTTGTGTTTATTGTTGGAGTCCTCACTGGATATTTGACACTTCTTTTTGTACTGGTGGAATGTTTCACACTACACTTTTTGAAGTGTACAAGTCTGAATGGTCTGAGATAGAACATTGTTGCTTTGAGTTACATTTTTTTGATGATTAACTCTATGGATCATTTTTTCATGTGCCTTTTGGCCATCTTTATTTCTTTTTTGAATATATTTCTGTTTTTAAATTAATATCTTTATTTAAACACTGTGATTACAAATATGATTGTAGTTGGGCTTTAGTCATGTAAAGATCACACCCCTTCACCAGTGCAACATTCCCATCAACATTGTCCCAAATCTTTCTCCTCTCCACCCCACCCACACCTGTACTCGAGACAGGCTTTCTATTTCCCTCATACATTCTCATTGTTAGGATAGTTCTCAATGTAGTTATTTCTCTAACTGCAAGCATCACTCTTTGCGGTGAGCTTCATGTCATGAGCTGGACCTTCCAACCCTCCTCTCTTTTATCTCTGAGAATTATTGTAAAACTGCCTTTTATTTCTCTTAAAACACATAGATGAGTGAGACCATTCTGTGTTTCTCTCTCTCCCTCTGACTTATTTCACTCAGCATAATAGATTCCATGTACATCCATGTATGGGAAAATTTCATGACTTCATTTCTTCTGATGGCTGCATAGTATTCCATTGTGTATATGTACCACATTTTCTTTAGCCATTCATCTGTTGAAGGACATCTTGATTCTTTCTAGAGTCTGGCTATTGTAAATAGCCCTGCAATAAGTATAGGTGTGAGGAAGGGATTTTTTTGTTCCAGCCTGATTTTTTAATCTTTATTTAAACATCGTGATTACAAATATGATTATAATTGTATGATTTCAGTCATGTAAAAAACAGCCCCCTTCACCAGTGCAACATTCCCACCACCAATGTCCCAAATCTCCCTCCTCCCACCCCACCCAAACCTGCACTCAAGACAGACTTTCTACTTCCCTCATTCATTCACATTGTTAGAATAGTTCTCAATGTAGTTATTTTTCTAACTTAACTCATCACTCTTTGTGGTGAGCTTCATGAGGTGAGCTGGAATTTCCAACCCTCCTATCTTTTGTCTGAAAATTATTGCAAGAATGTCTTTCATTTTTCTTCAATACCATAGATGAGTGAGACCATTCTGAATCTTTCTCCCTCTCTCTGACTTATTTCACTCAGCACAATAGATTTCATGTACATCCATGTATAGGAAAATTTCACAACTTCAACTCTCCTGATGGCTACATAATATTCCATTGTGTATATGTACCACAGTTTCTTTAGCCATTCCTCTGCTGTAGGGCATCTTGGTTGTTTCAAGAGTCTGGCTATTTCAAATAGCACTCCAATGAATATAGGTGTGAGGAAGGGATTATTGTATTGTATTTTTCTGTTCCTAGGGTTTATCCCTAGAAGTGATATAGCTGGATCATATGGGAGTTCAATTTCCAGTTTTTTGAGGAATTTCTAAATTGTTTCCCATAAGCGTTGGACTAGGTGACATTCTCACTAGCAGTGAATAAGAATTTCTTTCTCCCCACATACCCGCCAGCACTGATTGTTCTTGTTCTTTGTGAAGTGTGCCAGTCTCTGTGGTGTGAGATGGTACCTCATTGTAGTTTTTATTTGCATCTCCCTGATGATGAGTGATGTGGAGCATTTTTTCATGTGTCTTTTGGCCATTTGTATTTCTTCTTGTACAAAGTGTCTGTGCATTTATTCTCCCCATTTTTGATGGGATTCGATTTTTTTCCTTGCAAAGTTCTGTCAGTGCCTTGTATATTATGGATATTAGTCCCTTTTCTGATGGGTATTGGGAGAATCTGTTTAACTCTTCTCTCCATTTTTTGATGGTGTTTTGTTTTTGTTTGGTTAGCTCTACTAGTGCCTTATATATCCTAGATGTTAACCCTTACCAGATGTGTTTTGGGAAGATAGTTTTCGCATTTTGTGGACAATTTTTGTATCATCATCATTTCCTTTGAGGTGTACAAACTTATTAATTTAATATAGTCCCATTGTTTATTCTTGCTTCTACTTGCTTGGCCAGTGGTGTTTCATCCTTTAGTTTCAGAGTCATGGAAATATCTTTCTATATTTTCCTCTGTGTACTTTATTATTTCAGATCTGCTATAATCCATCTTTATTTGAGTTTTGTGTACAGTGCTAGAAAGAGTTTTGAGTTCATTTTCCTGTACATAGCTGACCAGTTTTCTCAGCAGCATTTAACATAATGTCTTGACAAAAATTCTAATCTATTCATTTTCTACTTAATTATGCCTGCTAATATAATCTAATGTTTATGCCCACAGATAACAAAGGAATATTCAATTGCAAGCCAAAAACTCCTGCAACAGAAGTCATTCATGGAGAATGTTATTGTAATTTGTTTTAAATTTCAGGTCATTTACATTTATACCATAATGCTAATGATTTTAGATTGCTTTTAGAAAGGAATATGAATGTTCAAGACACTCTAGATGATTGTTTATGGTGTAGACTTTTCTTACAGTGCTCACTACCATATCACTTAGTTTTCTAGACTGGAAAATTTATGATTTTAAGAATACTTGGGGCCGGGCGGTGGCACTGGAGGTAAGGTGCCTGCCTTACCTGCGCTAGCCTAGGACGGACCGCGGTTCGATCCCCCGGCATCCCATATGGTCCCCCAAGCCAGGAGCGACTTCTGAGCGCATAGCCAGGAGTAACCTCTGAGCATCACCGGGTGTGGCCCAAAAACCAAAAAAAAAAAAAAAATACTTGATACACAACCTAACTCATGAAGCTTTACTTCAGTAAAGTTTACCATCACCATCATGATTGGCCCTATTATGAAAAACCTTTACTTGCTGGCTTTAAATTTTTTTAAGTGTTCTGACCCACTTCATCTGTGTAAGCTTTTTAACTGTAAACCATGGGTCAATTCCCAGTGTCTGTCTATGTGTGTGCATTAGTTTTTGTGTTGGCCATCTCAATGTCTGTATAAAGTCTGCCTGTAATGAACATAATGTCTATGTTGTATATTGTCCATCCCCATTATATATCACATCTCCATCCCCCTTCGCTTACCACGTTACAGATTCTTTTCTAGCTCTTCACTCTCTCAGCCCCAATCTATTATTTCCCCAAATTTAACCTTTTTTACCCTCAGTTTTTTTTTTTAATTATGAGAACAAGGATGCAAAGAAGGAGGACAAGGTAAAGTTACAGTGGAAGGACAATACATAACATAATTCTCAGAAGTCCCCTTGCTGATATCCCAACTTTGAAATTTCATCCAAAGAACATTAAGATTGTAACACACTATAATATTTCTTAACAGCACACAAGGCAATCTAAAGCCATAAAACTTACATAACTCCTTAAACATTACAGGCATAGCATTTTTTTTACATTTCCATATTCATGCATATTAGCTTAAGTTAACCTCAAATCTTAACTGGGTTCTTTTTAAGGATTAGAGTCAAAGAAGCACAGCAAAAATGGTGTTGGAGTGGCAATTGTTCTTTGCATAGGCCCACCAAAATATGAGGGACATGGAAAGAAATAACCTTGGCCTAAATACACAAAGACCAGACCCCTGAAGTTTCCTGGCACAAGACCAACTCCAGGCTCCAGGCACGCTAGATCGTCCAATCCAAGACATTGTCTGTAGTGCCAACACACTTATACCTTTCATACAGTCTCTGTTGTTGGCATCAAGCTTCTGTATTAACGATCCTGGTATCTGTATATCCAACATCAATCCAAGACATTGTCTGTAGTGCCAGCACACTTATATTTTTCACACAGTCTCTGTTGCTGGTATCAAGCTTCTGTATTAAAGATCCTGGTATCTGTATATCCAACATTGAAGTCAGGATGTGGAGCGTCCTCTGGTTTCACCTCACAATCAAAGGGCAATGCAGGGAGCCCTGTCCCGTAAGCAAGTCGTTGTTGTTGTTAAGTCTTCTCAGTGTTAATGGAAGTCTCTTTTGAGCAGGACAATGTCTGAGTAGTGTAGAGTCTTCCTTGGTAGAGGATTGCTTCCAGGTGATGCTATAGCCCAGCCTGGATGTTTTGTGGATGGCTTCCCTGGTTCAGGGAAATGCACTTTCTTCTGAGGTCTGTGTCAGGTCGTTAAGTCAATGTTCAGGGTGTAAGGTCTCTTTGCACTACAAGATTTGTCTGTACCAATCTCTATTAGATAAGATCTTATTTATATGTATTCTATTTGCCCATTTTAATGTGCCTATGCAAAAAAGGAGCAATGCCACGTGGTGTTCTTGGTGCATATGGGGGTGATAAACAATTATGGTTCAATCATAAGCATTAATCTGGGGGACTCTTTCTCTAAGATTCCTTGTTAAACAGCTCAAAAAGAGAAGATGAAAAGTGGTTAGAATCGTCACTATATAAGACATCATTTAGTAAGAATTATAGCTGTCAGAGAAAAAACATAAAATAATCTAAAGAAATACGTGTCCATTCTATGTATCTTGAAACAGTTTGGGGTTGTTACACACAATACACGGCTTTGGTCTGTGATAAGGCTTGTACACTACTGCTTAAAAAGAGTAATGTAGAATAGGGATGTTTGAGGGGGATAGAGAGTAAAGGAATAAAAAAGAGCTTTGTAGGGATGTGGAAAGGGCACAATACAAATTAAAGATTCTGGATACGTAAAACGTAACATAACAGTAGGGAATACTCTTAATATATGAAGTACGCCCCCGCGCGGTTCTGTAGTTTTTGGATGCATAAGAAGGGATTTCTCCCCCCTCCCCCCCAGGGCCCGATTAACCAGGCGTGGCCCTGAAGACCCACCAGGTTTGGGGGGATCTTGGTCCCCTGGACTAATTCAGCCCAGGGGGCCTGTGGCTAGCTGTCCTGCCCAGGGCCCCCAGCATACCAGTCAAACACACCGAAATCCTGGCATGTGAGTGCTCTGAGCCCAGCCCTGCCCCTGTAGTTTTTGGATGCATAAGAAGGGATTTCTCCCCCCTCCCGCCCAGGGCCCGATTAACCAGGCGTGGCCCTGAAGACCCACCAGGTTTGGGGGGATCTTGGTCCCCTGGACTAGTTCAGCCCAGGGGGCCTGTGGCTAGCTGTCCTGCCCAGGGCCCCCAGCATACCAGTCAAAGACACCGAAATCCTGGCATGTGAGTGCTCTGAGCCCAGCCCTGCCCCTGTAGTTTTTGGATGCATAAGAAGGGATTTCTCCCCCCTCCCCCCCAGGGCCCGATTAACCAGGCGTGGCCCTGAAGACCCACCAGGTTTGGGGGGATCTTGGTCCCCTGGACTAATTCAGCCCAGGGGGCCTTTGGCTAGCTGTCCTGCCCAGGGCCCCCAGCATACCAGTCAAACACACCGAAATCCTGGCATGTGAGTGCTCTGAGCCCAGCCCTGCCCCTGTAGTTTTTGGATGCATAAGAAGGGATTTCTCCCCCCTCCCCCCCAGGGCCCGATTAACCAGGCGTGGCCCTGAAGACCCACCAGGTTTGGGGGGATCTTGGTCCCCTGGACTAATTCAGCCCAGGGGGCCTGTGGCTAGCTGTCCTGCCCTGGGCCCCCAGCATACCAGTCAAAGACACCGAAATCCTGGCATGTGAGTCTACCCTCAGTTTTTAACTCTTCAGGAAGCAGAATATTCCTCCCACCCTAGGCAGCTGCCAACCAGCTCCCAAAGTGAAAAGATAGGTTCCCAGCCTACCTTGCCACAGCCCGAGAAGAAGCTGCCACAGCTGCTGTTGCTGATTTGCTTTTGGTGGCCTTTTTCACCACTTCATTTCACTGTGGATTATTGCTCACTATCAGATTTAGTTTCTGAAAAGACCCAAGCTCGAGGGCATTTTTCTGATATGTGACTTCCGGGAGCCATATTTTCAGACTCCACAAGGCTGAAACTATGATCCAGACTTTTCCCCTCCCCTGACTATTTCAAATAACTTAAAGGGAACTTATATCTCCTTTGAATATTTCTTTAGATGTATTTTTCTTAATAGGTATAACTCTTATTGTTTATCTTATGTAGAAGCAGTTTTCCCAATTTTGGGGGGATATATTTAGTAGGAACTTCTAGTAGATAATTTTCTCTAGTTTTCCAAATTCATGTTACAACCAAGTTATTAGGATTGTTTAGCTTGTTAGTTTCACCCCTATATGCACCAGTAGTACAATGTGGCATTGCTCCTTGTTACTTTAAATTAGTATAAAGTCTAATGTCCTAGTGTTGGGGTGAGGCCTTTCTCGGCCTGGTACCTTTATCCCTTCTGCCAGTAGATCTGGAGAAGGGTAGTAGTGGTGAAATAATTTTAAAAGCAGTTAGTTAAATGCATAGGAGTCAGCAAGTTTTATTTTATGGCCCTAACTGCCATGTGCATTTTCTCACATGGCTTCTATGCTAAACTTTTCAAGTAGCCTCTCTCTGCTGCTTCTCATTTGGCTATCTGCCTCTTTCTCTCAGAAGCTCTCTGTCTTCCTTTCAGCTTCTCCCCATCTTCATTGCTGCCTTTATTTTTATATCCTGCCCTCCCATAGCCAGCATCTTATATGCTTTATTCCAAACCACAGGACCTCTCCCAGGTCTGGGTGGGTCTGACCATCCAGGTGATATTAACATAGGGCATTGAGGGAGGTGAAAACTCAAGGTTCCTTTTTGCATAGGCACATTAAAATGAGGAAATCTTGCATATGAAACAAGTTCTTACCTAATATAGATAGGAACACATAAATTTTATATTGCAGTGGGGACTTACACCCTGAACACTTGTCAGAATGACTTAACTTAGGTTTTAGAAAATTGAGATTGGCCATTCACCCCTGAACCTTGGATCCCATCTATGGAACCAACATGATTTTCTACACCAAAACCAGGAATCAGACTTCTATCAGAGAAGGCCATAATGCTGTCCTGGTATTGACTTGTTGCAAAGCATGTTCTTTATATCTATCTATCTATCTATCTATCTATCTATCTATCTATCTATCTATCTATCTATCTATCTATCTATCTATCTATCTATCATCTATCTATCTATAGATACAGATAGATAGGTATAGATAGATAGATATAGATATATATTATATTTAAACACCTTGATTACATACATGATTGTGTTGTTTGGGTTTCAGTCATGTAAAGTACACCACCCATCACCAGTGCAGCATTCCTATCTCCAATGTCCCAAATCTCCCTCCTCCCCAACCAACACCTGCCTGTACTCTAGACAGGATTTCTATAACCCTCATACGTTCTCATTAGGCTAGTTCAAAATGTAGTTATTTCTCTAACTAAACTCATCCCTGTTTGTGGTGAGCTTCATGAGATGAGCTGTAACTTCCAGCCCTCCTCTCTTTTGTGTCTGAAAATAATATTTGCCACTGGCTTGTGGTAGATGACCTTAATTATATTGAGAAAGGGTCCTTCCATTCCCCTCTTGCTGAGAGTTTTGATCAAGAATGGGTGTTGGACCTTATCAAATGCTTTCTCTGCATCTATTGATATGATCATGTGATTTTTATTTTTCTTGTTGTTGATGTTGTGCATTATGTTGATAGATTTACAGATGTTAAACCAGCCTAGCATTTCTGGGATGAAACCTACTTGATCGTAGTGGATGATCTTCTTAATGAGGCATTGAATCCTATTTGCCAGGATTTTGTTGAGGATCTTTGCATCTGTATTCATCAGCGATATTGGTCTGTAATTTTCTTTTTTCGTAGCATTTCTGTCTGGTTTAGCTATCAAGGTGATGTTGGCTTCATAAAAGCTATCTGGAAGTGTTACCGTTTTTTCGATTTTATGAAAGAGTCTTGCCAGTATTGGTAAAGTAGTTCCTCTTGGAAAGTTTGAAAGAATTCATTAGTGAATCCATCTGGGCCTGGGCCTTTGTTTTTGGGCAGATGTTTGATTACCATTTTAATTTCCTCAATAGTGATGGGTGTGTTTAGATATGCTGCATCCTCTTCATTCAACCGTGGAAGACTATAAGAATCTAAGAATTTATCCATTTCTTCCAGGTTCTCATTTTTAGTGGCATAGAGTTTCTCAAAGTAGTTTCTGATTACCCTTTGAATCTCTACCATATTAGTAGTGATCTATCCTTTTTCATTCCTAACACGAGTTATCAAGTTTCTCTCTCTCTTTCTTTGTTAGTTTTGCCAGTGGTCTATCAATCTTGTTTATTTTTTCAAAGAACCAACTTCTGCTTTCATTGATCTTTCGGATTGTTTTTGGGGTTTCCACTTTGTTGATTTCTGCTCTCAGCTTTGTTATTTCTTTCTTTCTCCCTATTTTTGGTTCCTTTTGTTGAGCACTTTCTAATTCTATGAGCTGTGTCATTAAGCTATTCAGGTAGGCCTCTTCTTCCTTCCTGATGTGTGCTTGCAAAGCTATAAATTTTCCTCTCAGTACTGCTTTTGCTGTGTCCCATAGGTTCTGATAGTTTGTGTCTAGATTGTCATTTGTTTCTAGGAAGGTTTTGATTTCCTCCTTGATTTCATCTCAGACACACTGGTTATTCAGTATGGAGCTGTTTAACTTCTAGGTGTTAAAGTTTTTCTTCTGTGTCCCTTTGGGATTCACATATAATTTCAGAGCCTTGTGGTCAGCGAAGTTAGCCTGCAAAATTTCTATCTTCTTGATATTATGGAGGTATATTTTATGTGCCAGCATGTAGTCTATCCTGGAGTATGTCCCATGTACATTGGAGAAGAATGTGTAACCAGGCTTCTGGGGTGGAGCCTCTGGGAGAGCAAATTTTCTGGGCCCTTTTCGGCCCACTTCCAAGAGGTTTATGAGACAGGACAGGAGACAAACACACACAGGCAGCACTTACAGTTTCTCACAGTTGGACCCCACTGGGCCAGCGTAGATTTTCTCAGCCTTATGTCACAAAAGGGGACTTGCCTTCTGTGAAGTACTGCTTATAGCCCATTTTCACTTTAGGAAACAGTCCCTTGGCGTTCAGGCCCCTTGAATCAGCCTCTGGGAGAGCGAATTTTCTGGGCCCTTTTTGGCCCACTCCCAAGAGGGTTAGGGGACAGGACAGGAGACAAAAACACACACAGGCAGCACTCACAGTTTCTCCCAAAGCATGTTCTTATGACACCCTGACAACTTGGTAACAGCAACAACCTACTTTCAGGGCAGGGTTCTCTGCATTGCCACCTAATGGTGAGATTAAACCAGAAGAAGCTCTGTGTCACCCTGACTTCAACAGGCTTTTTACAAAAACATGGATCTCTTATAACTACAGAAACCTGACTGCAACAACCGTGATTGTGAAGGGCTTTTATTGGGACCACAGAGAAAGACTTTGGGGTTAGACACATGTAGTATGCCTGGAGCCTCTATCAGGGGTCTCAAACTCAATTTACCTGGGGGCCACAGGAGGCAAAGTCGGCGTGATCCTTGAGTGCAAAGTCAGTAGTAAGCCTTGAACATTGGCGGTGTGACCAATCTACTAAAACAAAACAAAACAAAACAAAAAGATTCCTCTAGGGCAGGGCCACAAAATGTTGTATGGAGGGCTGCAAATAGCCCGCGGGCCATGAGTTTAAGACTCCTGCTAGTAGTTTGTCTTATGCCAGTTTTATGGGTAAGGTTTCCCTGTTTTTAGGTCAAAGCTTTTGCTTTCTGTTTTCCTCATATTTTGCTGTGCCTATGCAAAAAACCCAAAAACTTCCATGCACATGCATTTTATTATTTATTGTATTTTTTAACTCTTATCTTTTAAATTGCAGCTCCCACCTTTTTCATAGAATCTTGGACACAAATTAGTTTAGTTTACCACATAGTCCCACACTTTTGTATAAAATTGCCAAGAAAAGAATACTTGATGCAAGGGACCAAGTAGTCTCAGATGTATTGGCAGCGAAATAAATTAGGGCAGAACTAAATATCAAGTCAAAGTCAATGGTAATCGAATCAAGAAACCTAAACTTTACAATATATACTCAAAGGGGCCTGTACACTAGCAGGCCATAAGGCAAAGGGTAATGGGATAAGATGTACTCTTGGGTCCATTGGTGGAGGGAGTTTGACACTGGGGGTGAGAAGGACCCTTAATCATTGTATATGTGAAACTCAATTATGAAGGACTCTGTAGATCACAATTGTTTCAATAAAATAAAATCTAAAAGAGAAGAAGTACAAATGGCCAAAAGGCACATGAATAAATGTTCCACACCACTAATCATCGGGGAGATGCAAATCAAAACAACCATGAGGTACCATCTCATGCCACAGAGACTGGCACACATTAGAAAGAACAAGAACATTCTGTGCTAGTTGGGATGTGGGGAGAAAGGAACTCTCATTCATTGCTGGTGAAAATTCTATCTACTCCAACCTTTATGGAAAACACTGAAGATTCCTCAAAAACCTGGAAATTGGGCTCCCATATGATCCAGCTATATCACACTCCTAGTGATATACTCTAGGAACACAAAAACATAATACAAAATGAATATATTTTGTATTCATTGCAGCACTATTTACAATAACCATAATCTAGAAATAACCAAGATGCCTGATAACAGATGAATTGCTAAAGAAACTGCAGTACATATATACAATGGAATACTATGCAACCATTAGGAAAAATGAAGTAATGATATTTTTCTATAAGGGATGGACATGGAAACTATTATGCTGAGTGAAATAAGACAGGGAGAGAGACAGACACACAATAGTCTCACTCATCTGTGGGATTTAAGAAAAAGAAAGGACATTATTGTAAAAATATCCATAGACTAAAGAGATGAGGGCTGGAAGAACTGGCCCATGATATGAAGCTTACCACAAAGTGTGGTGAGTGCAGTTAGAGAAATAACTACACAGATAACTATCATGTTAATGGTAGTGAGTGAGGGAAGTAGAATGCCTGCCTTGAAGATGGGCAGGAGTAAAGAAGGAGAAAGATGGGTGACATTGGTGGTGGAAGGATGCACTGATGAAGGGGGTGGTTAGTTTCTATAATAGAAACCCAACTACAAACATGTTTGTAATCATGGTGCTTAAATAAAGATATTTTAAAGAGAAGAAAGTTGTTAGATAACTCACCTTTTCTCAGATTTCTTGGCTTTTGATTTTACTATGCAAGATATTTTTAGTATTTAGAGGCAGGTATATCATATTCTTTATTTTATTTTTATTCTATTTTTATCTTTTTATTTTTTATATTCTTTAATCATGCTTTTGGTTACAAAGTTAAGTGTTGCAGCTCAGATTTTTTTGTTTCTAGTGTTGATGAGCATGTGCTTTAGAAATTTAGCAATTAGACCTGCTCACATACCAATATAAAAAATCTTGGATCCTGTTTCTCATCATATTTTCCCATCTTTTCCCTTCAACACCTAGATTTTTTTTCCTTCTCTGCCCTTTTACTATGCTCTAGGCCCTAAGGTGATCTAGGCATCTTACCTTTATTATATTGATTTTCATCATCTAGGCATTCCCCACACCTCTGATAAGTGAGGTTATTCTGGTTTATGTTTGCTTTTGAAATGTCAAAATAATGTTTGCATGTTGTAACAGTTTAAAAATGTAAAGTCTCATAGCTCAATTAAGTACTTTTTTTTTATTCTTAATTTAATTACTCAGAGCAACTTCTTTTTCGTGCCACTTCTGTTTTTATTTATTCTGTTATTGGTCTCTATTACTTTGATGACTACACTTTAAACTATTTCTTGATTTATGTCCTTCTCACTCTATTGCCTCTCCAGCAGTTCATCCAATAACTATGAATTCAATGCTATTATTTGCCTTTATAAACCTAATAATAAACTTAGATTTCTTTTTTCCTTTTTTTGATAGTCTCTTAAATTAGATTTACCTCTGCTTTCCTCCGCTCCTCTCTCCAACCCCATAGTCTCTTTCTGTCGGTGACACTGTATAATGACACAATGGCAAGGATATTAATATTATATTAAAACTAATCATATCTTCAATATATATTTATTTCAATTTCTTTTTAAAACTAGATTTCTCTACCTCAAACATTCTTATTTCCACCTTCTCATATTATCCTCCTCTTTCTGCCCCATCTACATATACTTGTACTGTGCTATAGACTGGGAAAGGTTTCACACGCAATATTTTTCCCTTTTTTAATACTCCTTTCATTATTAATTCCTAAATAATTATGAAAGTAAGGCATTTGAGACCTGAGTCAGAAACTCTTGCTAACACTTTGTGTGTGAAAAGAAGTAGAGTCATGTATGCTAAGTAAATCAGTAGCCAACATTTTTCTTTGTAGACACATATTACTCTTAATGGACTCAATTACTTAAAAAAAGTCTTTGATCCAAGTCTATAATTTTTATAACAATTGTTATTTTAGAAGTAAAATTATGTAGTCCTTGCAATTCAGAACTGTCAGATTTCCTAAAGAAATAGATACTATATGTGATAGAAATGGGAAATCAGAACACTTGAATTTTAGCAGGGTGTCCAAGTCCTAGAAGATTGTTGTTTTGTGTTCATGATCAGGAGTGACCATTTTTTAAAATCAAATCTCAGGAAGATATGCTTAAACCTTCTAGAAACTTCTCCAACAGCTTGAGAAATTTGGTTGGAGTAATTTGTCAAAAATGATTTGATTGAAATAATTTGCTTTCCTATTAGGCATTGATATCACTTTCCTGGTAAAAATGCATTCTATGATCACCACAGACTTCTATGTCTCTTTTGAAAAGTTTACTTTTTGTATTGCTAATGCATTATAGAAAAACTTTTTAAACATGAAAATAAAGATACTTTTTACTGGGGGGGGGAAGTGTGCTGCTGCCTCTGACGGCTGATTGGGAAAATGGGGTGCATGGCTCTCAGGACTGCGGCCCTTGTACCTGCCCACATCGACTGTCTTGGCCCGAACTCCTCTGCTGGTTCTGGCCCAGCAGCTGCCACTGGAGGATGAAGAGCCCAGAGAGTCTGAGGACGAGCTGTTGATGCTGTCACTGTCTTGGCCTCGACCCCAGGAGGTAGGGGCCCAGCACCCGCTAAGTGGCCTCCAGCTTAAGATGGGGGAACTATCCGATGTTATTTCAGGGGCACTGCTGTCAATGCTGGCCATGCCTGTGTGCTTCTTCTTTGGTCGCCCTGGGGAACCCCAGCCACGATTGCCAAGTGCCAGGCAGCTGGGGTCCTTCCCCTCTGGCCTTGGGGTCACAGCCATCTCAGCAGGCAACCCCTCACAGGTGAAATGGGGGCGAACTCTCAGGCACACTTTTCTCTGTGAAGCCCTCATGGGGGCCTGTCCTGCTCCAGCGACGCTGCCTAGCTGAGCAGGCCCAGAGGAGGCACAGGCCAATGGCTGCAAAGTCCCTGGAGCATCTGGGGGGCCATGCTTTGAAGGAGATCTCTGGCTGGCTGCAGCGGGCGACTTGAGGAGTAGAATGAACTCAGCGACTGTGGGCTTATGAGTTTGGCTCTCTCTATCTAAGAGCTTGTCTAAGATTTTTTTTTTTTTGGCTTGGTCTGATCATCTTTATACGTGATCATAAGTGCCAACGCCAGGTTGCCCTTTTCTTGCTGGGTACCTTCACACAGGAGATGATGCTCCGCCTCACTAACTGTTATGCCTAAGCCACACCAGGCAATGGTTGAGTCAGATGTCTCCCACCCACTGACACCAAGGTCATGCCCCTGCTTGGGAATTCTCCTGTACATAATCATAAAATATATAACATAAATATATATGTGTATATATATGTAAAAGAATCCTAACTTTGCTCAGGGATAACTGCTGTCAACACTTTAATGGCCACATAGGATGCATGGTATCAAACAATAGCTGGCGATGTGTAGAGCACATAACTTTACCTTCAGTACTATTTCACAAACACCTTTGGTTATTTTATTAAAGAATATCTGTTGCTAAATGTGTCTTGTTATTGTTTTCCCTCCTGTCAGTAATCCAACTCGTCTTTTCAAGAAAATATTTGCTTTTTGTCAGCATATGATTTGATATATTTGAAATAAAAATATCACAAGATATAAGCTTAGGTCCTTCTTTTCTCATTAACTTATAAAAATAATTTGACTGAAGTGTGCTCTTGGTCTTGTAGGGACATTCAACCTCATCTTATACAGAAAGAATCACATAATAACTCTATATGATGATTTTGGGTACTTCGTTGCCAAAGAAGCCTTCTTCATCTGAATGCAAGTCTCCTCTTGAAAAGTGGGAAGCTTTGGTAGGACTAACTTGGTAAGACCAACTACAACCTATAATCATGAATAAGTGTGGTTTATTTAAGTTGACATCAGGTAGACTTGGTTAACTGTCATATTTCTACACTCTGTAGAAAAGATTCAGCTAAAATGAACTGTTCAAAGTAAGTCACTCTCCTATACTGTCAAAGAAGTATCCTTTGAAATGGAAATAACACTGAGATTGCTGAGCAGAGAGATGAATTGACAGCCTCATTAATATGTGTCTATATTTGAAGCAATACCTGAAGAGTTCAGATCTTTCATTGGGGAGTTTTCTCTAAGAGAAAGAAATGAGAAAGTAGGGGAAATTGCTGAGGAAAAGAAGTCGATGTAAGTATGTTTTCACATTTTAACAGTATTCTCAAGTGGATTCAGTTGTTCTAGTACATTATCATTCTCCCTAAATGACTCCACTGGGATCCCAGACTGCTGAAACATGGTCTGAAGCCTTCTGGCCTTCACTTACTATGGATTTCTAGTGAAAGTCAAAGTTTCCCACTTTTTCAGAGGATATTTGTACTCAGGTGAAGGAGGTTTCTATGGCACAAAATGCACAAAATCATCATATAGAGTTACTATATGATTCTTTCTGTGTTTGATGAGCTTGAATGTCCCTACATGACCAAGACACTTCAGTCAAAATTTTTCATAAGTGAATGAGAAAAGAATGAGATCAGCTTACATTATAGGATTTCTTATTTCAACTATACCAAATCATATCTTGCTCCGTGTGAACTACTGTGGGTTGAGATGTAGAGGATCCAGGAGTAATTTGCTATTTCTCTCTTTATAAAGAACAGGTATCAGGTATGGAGATATAACACCCCTGATACATGTGAAAAAGGACTAACAAAACTCTTATCTCATTATTTAGGGATCAGTAAATGGTGTTACAAACATGAAGCATAATATAAAGTTAATTGACTAAAAGCCAATCAAAGTTATATTTTCAAGAACATCTGTACTCTGTACACCACTTCCTCATCCTTAAAATTTTTGTTTTTTATATTTGAAGCCAAACCCCTTAAGGATTTCAACATGTTGAAATTGATCAAAATTCTGAGTCCAACATTCTGCCGACTACAATAAACACTTCTGAATAAGTCAGAACAAACAGAGACTCAAAATCAAAGGTTGTAAGACAATCATCCAAGCAAATAACTCCCTTAAAAAGCTGGGGTAACCATACTAATATCGGATCACACAAAATTTATACTTTAAAAAGGATAAAAGGAAAAAATGGGCATTTCATAATAATCAAGGCATGTGTACAACAAGAAAAAACCACACACCTAAACATATACACACCAAGTGAGGGCCAGCAAAATATTTATTACAATTGATGACAAATCTGAAAGAAGAAATCAATAGTAATATAATAATAATAGTGGGAAATCTCAACCCCACCCATTCACACCTTGAGAGGTCAACCAGAATGAAACCTAACAAGAATACATTAGCTGTAAAATGAGAAATGGAAGAAAGTGACCTAATAGATAGGGCACTCTACCCCCAGAAACTGGATATACATTCGTCTTCAGTGCACTTGCCACAGAGACTGAACACATCACAAAGTACAAGAAAAATCATTGCTAGTGGGGATGTGGGGGAAAAGGAACTCTCATTAACTGCTGGTGGTAATTCTATCTAGTCCAACCTTTATGGAAAACAATGTGGAGATTCCTCAAAAAAAAAAAAACCCTGGAAAATACAATACAAATATGCCTTCTGCACTTCTATATTCATTACAGTGCTATTTACAATATCCAGAATTTGGAAACAGCAAGATGTCTTTCAATAGATGAATGGCTAAAAAAATTGTGTTACATGTATACAAGGAATACTATGCAGCATTTAGGAACATTGATGACCTGAAATTTTCCCACACAATGATGGACATGGAAACTATTATGCTGAGTGAAATAAGTCAGAGGAAAAGAGACAGACACAGAATAGTCTCATTCATCCGTGGTATTTAAGAAAAATAAAAGGTATTATTGTAATAATACGCATAGACAAAAGGGATGAGGGCTGGAAGGACTGGCTCATGATATGAAGCTTACCACAAAGAGTGGTAAGTGCAGTTAGAGAAATAACTACACTAATAACTATCATCATAATGGTAGTGAGGGAGAGAAATAGAATGTCTGTCCCTAATGGATTCAGGGGGTGGGGAAGGATGGAGATGGGGGGGCATTGGTGGTGTGAAGGTTGCACTGGTGAAGAAGGGGATATAACTGAAATCAACTACAAACATGTTTGTAATTCTGATGCTTAAATAAAGGTATTATTAAAAAATAAAATAAAATGTGTGGATGCATTAGTAGTTGAGGGATGTGATATAATTATAATATAATGGAAATGAAACTATGCCTGGGACATGATACATTTTGATTCCATGAATTGTTTTTAGTTTCAGTCATAAAAGTCTGGATAATCTTAGACAAATCTACTTGTTATAGTTTTAATTTATCATGCTGTAAATTTGCATTGACAATATTATCTACGAAGAATAGAACTGTGTAAAAATTAGATAATGTTATAATAAGACAGTTAACATAGGTTTGGCAAAGGTTCTTCGAGTAGAGAACATGTCACAAACTTTGGAGAAGTCTAAGTAAGCAATTGAAGAGTTTTGATTACATCCCATGAAATGAATAATTTTTGTGAAAAGAATTACATTGAACTAATACGTAATCAAGAATAAGTTTGGGATATATAAGAAGTGAAATACATAGAATTTATTATTTTTCATTGCCAAATAAATATATCAAGTGATTTCTTATGCTGATCTAAACTAAGCATGACAAAGGCGTTCTGTACTGATTAATGATTTTGTAATGACCTATGAGCTAAATGAAACTCAAACAATATCATTTAAAAGGATCATCAACTCTAAGAAAATACAAAAGATATAATTTCACTAAAGAAGATTTGGATTGTATATTATAGATATTAATTTCCTGAAGTTGCCTGAAGCAACTAATCTGTGGCTAGAGTGATTATAAGGCACACACAGAAGAAATACTTAAAAAAATCAAAACAATCATAATTACATTGTTCTTAAGACCTGTTATATTCCTATTCTGCTGGATTACTTGTTTTTTTGGTGGTTATCCCCTGACCTTGGTTAATGTTAGATGAAATAACATTTGTTTCTGCTGCTGGATTGTGTTGAGGTTACTCCAGACAGAGATATCAAGGTGAGTATAAAAAATACAAATAAATAAAAATACACTATTTTGTTGTTGTCGAGAGCCACATCCAGGACTTAGTCCTGGCTTTGCAATCAGGGATCACCCCTGATGGAGCTCAATACCAAAAAAAGGATTCAGGGATCAACCCTTCCCCCCCAACTTCATAAGGCAAGCACCCACTCCAGTCCTTGAATTCATAAAATTGATGTTCTTGAGGGGGAAAGTAGTATATGATGTCATGTGGTAGATGATGATAGACTTTAGGAATATGATTTAACTTATAACTTGTTTTTTGAAAATTTCATTCTAATAGATCACAGGTCAAAATGTCCTTCAAAAGAGAGATAAAGCAAAGAAGGATGTGGTACCCACAATTTATTTTAAATTATGGGCTATGCATGTTGTCATTGGGTCTTAACAAGGGCTGAGTAGAACAGATTTATGAATAGAAATGATACTTTCAGTCTAAACCCTGCTTACCTCATGCTTACCCCATGGTATCACATATACCAGAATGTTCCTTTTCGTTTTGTGAACATCTTTTTTGGATTGGTTATGCTATATCCATTTGGGCACAGACAAAATTTTATACAATTATCTATAATTGAATAGCCAGATGAAACCCAGGTCTGTTTGGTGCTAAAATTTTCTCTATATTTTTATGATAATTTTCTTTATTGAATTTACTAGAGTTTCTTTTAGAGTAAGATCTAGATTTATTTCTGTCCCTTAATAGCTATTACCTACAAGAAGTTTTGATGGCATATTACTCACTTTATGTGAGAATAAATTACACAAGCAACCTAAGAATGCCTACGAGTAGGAAAATTTATTTTATAATATTTTAAAATTATAGTTTAGGTAATATGGTTAAGATAGTATTAAAGTTTATAGTACTGTTGTACAAAGTCACTGCATCCCACCACCATCAAAGTGCCATGAACATCCGCCATTACTTATGACTTCTGGTTCCATCTTCAATTACCCCATACACACTATTCATTAGTAAGTCCTCAATCTAAAAACAAAATATAACAGTATTTGATACTGTCTCTTTCCTTGTTATGTCTCTTTATATTCTGCTAATCCAATATTTATTCTTTTCCATCTGACTTATTTTGCTTAACATGACGTCCTCCAGTTCCAACTATGTTGCAACAACTGTAGGTAATTTATACTGTGCAGTTGTTAATAAATAATAGAATGTTTCCTCATGTTGATCTCTGCAAAAGCCAAGATCGCTATCTACAGATGACTGGTCTTTACAACCATGACTAGACAGTATGCATCCCGGGACCAACAACAAAGTTCTAGCCAACGTTTTGGTCTACGATCTGTACAATAAACAAGATCTCTAATGCCAGAGATCTGACTGAGGCAATCGCAACTGAATGGGTCTTCTGGAAACATAACGAAAGACTATATCCCTGGCTCCATCTAGGATCAGTGCAATGACCATGACCACCAACTACAGAAGATGGATTAAAATGACATGGAAGGAACAGAACTCCTAGAACCACAAAGAAAGGCTTCGTCATAAGTTCCACTCCTTGACCTGTGCAGCTACCAAGATCTCTAGATACAGAGGTCCGATTCTATTGCCCATAAAGCAGAAGTCTTCTATACATGGAGGGGAGAATAAATGAACAGACAAGGAGTCAACAGTCAGTCCCATGACACTATACTTCAAGGGTAGAGAGACCCTGTATCTCCTAGGCCAAGGGAATTCCCTCTTTAATGCCCCCAATTTTTACTATGCCTATGCAGGAAAAAAATGGGGGGAGGACACAAAATAGTTTTTTTAATCTATTTATCTACTTATTTATTTTTTTATTTTTATCTTTTTTGACTTCTTTGTTTTGGTGTAGATATTGAAGTTGATGTTCCCAATGTTATTTTTTGTTATTTTTTTTTTACTTCAAATAATTTTATTTTTTTATTTAACCAACTAAATTACATACATGATTGTATTTGGGTTTCAGTCATGTAAAGAACACCACCCATCACCAGTGCAACATTCCCGTCATCAATGTCCCAAATCTCCCTCCTCCCCACCCGACCCCCGCCTGTACTCTAAACAGGCTCTGCATTTTCCTCATACATTCTCATTATTAGGATAGTTCAAAACGTAGTTATTTCTCTAAGTAAACTCATCCCTGTTTGCAGTGAGTTTATGAGGTGAGCTGTTACTTCCAGCTCTTTTCCTTTCTTGTCTGAAAGTTGTTATCGCAAGAATGTCTTTCATTTTTTTTAAACCCATAGATGAGTGAGACCATTTTGTGTCTGTCTCTCTCTCTCTGACTTAGTTCTATCAGCATAACAGATTCCATGTACATCCATGTATAGGAAAATTTCATGACTTCATCTCTCCTGACAGCTGCATAATATTCCATTGTGTATATGTACCACAGTTTCTTTAGCCATTCATCTGTTGAAGCATTTTACAGATTTAATGTGATCCCTCTAAAGATACCCATGACATTCTTCAAAGAAGTGGATCAGGCACTTTTGAAATTCATTTGGAACAATGAATAGCTAGAATAGCTAAAGCAATCATTGGGAAAAGGAATATGGGAGGAATTACTTTCCCCAACTTTAAACTGTACTACAAAGCAATAGTTATCAAAACAGCATGGTATTGTAATAAAGACAGATCAGTGGAATACTCAGAGAATGTTCCCCAGACATACAATCACCTAATTTTTGATAAAGGAGTAAGAAATCCTAAATGGAGCAAAGAAAGCCTCTTCAACAAGTGATGTTGGCACAACTGGCTAGCCACTTGCAAAAAATTGAACTTAGACACCCAGCTAACATCATGTACGAAGGTTAAATCCAAATGGATGAAAGACCTCGATATCAGACCCGAAACCATAAGATATATAAAAAAACATGTAGGTAAAACACTCCAGGACATTGAGACTAAAGGCATCTTCAAGGAGAAAACTGCACTCTCCAAGCAAGTGAAAGCAGAGATTAACAGATGGGAATATATTAAGCTCAGAAGCTTCTGCACCTCAAAAGAAATAGCGCCCAGGATACAAGAGCCCCCACTGAGTGGGAGAAACTACTCACCCAATACCCATCAGATAAGGGGCTAATCTCCAAAATATACAAGGCACTGACAAATTTACAAGAAAAAAAACTAATCCCATCAAAAAATGGGGAGAAGAAATGGACAGACACTTTGACAAAGAAGAAATACATATGGCCAAAAGACACATGAAAAAATGCTCCACATCACTAATCATCAGGGAGATGCAAATCAAAACACCTCACAGCCCAGAGATTGGCATACATCACAAAGAATGAGAACAAGCAGTGTTGGCGGGGATGTGGAGAGAAAGGAACTCTTATCCACTGCTGGTGGGAATGCCATCTAGTCCAACCTCTATGGAAAGCAATATGGAGATTCTTCCAAAAACTGGAAATCGAGCTCCCACACGACCCAGCTATACCACTCCTTGGAATATACCCTAGGAACACAAAAATACAGTACAAAAATCCCTTCCTTATACCTATATTCATTGCAGCAGTATTTACCATAGCAAGACTCTGGGAACAGCTATTGTATGTTATTTTATCTTTCTCTTTCTTTTGGCACTCTGGCATGGTTTTATTCCAGGACTGAGACTATTAAGTGGTGCTTGCCTTTCATGCTGTAGTGCTCACTGGATATTTTATTTGATATTTCTTTTTGTATTGCTGTGGGATTTCAATTCCTTTTTCCTGTCCTCTCTCAAACTGAGGTTGAGAGCCTCTAGAAGGACTACACCCATTTTCAGCTTATTTAATTTTTACCCCACTTTATTGCTTTTTCTTCCTTCAAACAAAACCACATAACTTGAACTATCTAGTTCCGTCTCTCAAACAAAGAGGGAAATAAGGGAGGATAAAAGGACCAACCAGATATAAGATCACTAAGTAGTAAGGTAGACACAGAGGGGACCACTTATTCTAGCACCCCGGGGGATGCGGGTGGGGGGGTATGGGATACAGGATATAGACGGGGTGGAGGGAGGGCAAATTTGTTGATGAGAATTCCCCTGATTCAATGTTAATATGTACCTAAAATACTACCATGCATGATATGTAAGCCAATATGGTCAAAATAAAAATTATAAAAAAGAATGTTTCTTCATGAACTGATAACTTGGATTATTGCTAAACATATTTAATTCATCACCCATCACAATGGAGAGAATATATTTACTACTCATTAATGATAAATTGGTAATTTGGTTTGTAATAATAATGGAATGTGGAGCTAAGAGATATAAAATAGAAGCTGAAGAGATAGTTTAGGCTTTAAGATGCCTAACTTGCATTCATACAAGCCTGGATAGATAATCTGGTACCGCATTTGCCTACCAAAAATCAAGCATCATCAGCTGGATCCCTGAAGGCTTACAAGTATCAATGTGTGTTGTTCTAGTGTTCCTTTGAGCCTCTTGACATCATAAGTCTTTGCACCACATCCTTATTCCCAATATTGAAATACTAGCCTGGTTTACCGAGGATCCTTCAGGCTCCTGAACACCAATTGGTAGAAATAAGCCAAAATCTAAAATGTCTTTATGTGGTTGGGTCCACTTCTTTTACTTTTACCGGTACTGTGAGGAAAACTGCCCACGGTGATTCACTGGTCCCCAGTGACATGAACCATGTGAAGAAAGGTGGTTATATCTTACCCATGATTGATACGTTGAGGTAGACAACTGCAACAACCATGCATAAAAAGCAGAAAGCATATTTTGTAGGAATAATGCATTACTGTGATTGGTTCTAACTTTAATATACTCATTGATAATTCTGATGCATTCATTCATATCACTAATATTTATTTGACAATTAACAGCCATAGTGAACCTTGAGAATTAATTTATGATCCCACAGGAGGCAAAATTGTGTTCACATGGTCTAGTAAAGGACGTTTCAATGAGGAATTTCAACAACTGCTGAAATTTTAACATGCTGCCAGTGCTCTTAAAGGGATCATTGGAGGTTTAAAAAATCATAGCAAGGTCTCTGGATTTACATATATAGTCAAGGATACATTCCATAAAAAGAAAATTATCATATGAAACTCAAGAAGAGAAAGTGATATTAAAGTAATTAAATTTGGATAGCAAAGATATTCACAATAGTCAAGGGAGAGAAGATAAATACCCAGCAACATCTGGCTGCCCAAAGCTGTAGCACATGAAGTTACTCACTGGAATACTGCTTAGCTATTAAATAGAAGATATATTTCCATGTGACAAAATGGATATAAATTGAGAATTGATACATTTTGATGATTTCACTTATCGGTGGAATAGAAATTGTCAAAGCAAACTAATGTACAAAACCAAAAATTGTAGCCATTTAGAAATATATAGTATTTATCAGAGGTGGGGCGATGTAAAAGGAGTGAAGAAGAGAAGTAAATTTGGTAAAGTGAAAAGCACTAGAATTTTGGTGGGAAGGTAAGTTGTACACACATATAGAGGTGTGAGTAGTTCCAATCATCTATTTGGTATTACAAACCAATTGCAAGTCAATCATATTTTATTTTTAAAAGGGAGGTAAGTTCAGATAGGAGATTTTAGTAAGAAGAGCAACATTGAAGTAAATAAAGTGTTAAAGGAAGAAAAGGTTACATATGGCATGTTGCAATAGAAACTGAAAATTCAATAATCGGGAATGTTGAAAACTTTTCAATAAAATATAAAGAAAAAACGGAAAGGAACTAAGTATGAAAACAATTGAGTTCAGCTTTTGAAAGCGTTTAATTTTTAATAAGTTTGGACACATTCACATGAACTCATTTACACATACACACATAAATTCACACTCAACCACTGCCTAGATTACATAGACACATGCCCTTGGACACACATATGCATGATATTAGAAAGCAGAAGTTTGAATTGGCTTCTAGAAAATGCCTCAAAGAGCTACAGTACATCCTTGGCACTGCATATACCTCTATATATACACTGCTGCTATTGGCCCTCCTGTTGCTGGGGAAGACCCTAATCTCCACTTAAAGATTTTGGCTTCATTCTAGGAGATGTAGAGATATAAAAATTAGTTTTATGAAACTTTTAAAAAATACAATTAATTTAATTATTCTAAAATGATGAAGAAATTGCTTTATGCAAAATAACACATTTTGAAATTTTAGAGTAAACATTATAAACTTTCCAAAATCATCACACCCACTCAAATGATGAAGTACTAGAAGACCAAGAGCTCATTTTGTGTTCTGATCAACACTTCCAGAGGGCTGTGTGGATAATTTAATGTTAGGGTGTGACTGTGTGTTTCTCTCCACTTTATTGCCTGCCTCAAATGTTGCCAGGGTAACCAAATTCTGCTCCAGAAGTTGACAGTTAGTGCTTATTGGAAAATAGGCGAAGATGTAGAGAAAAAGTGTTCTTTCCAACCATAATCTCTTCATGACTTCCTCTTCTCTGAATATTGGCAGATCTAAATTAATCCAAGAGATTCTCTAGACGAGGCATATAGACTTCAAAAGTGAAGGACTTCAGTCTTCAGTCTTGAATCACCAGGGGATAGTACAGATAAATGTATACAATTGGTCAAATCTGTGAATAATTGAAAGACTAATTCATAAAAGACTTATTTATAAAAATAACAGTTACCTGACACAGGCCAGTTTCTTTTTTTAGCTATAATTTATTTGACCACAAAATATGTGTTACTATTAATCTGTATGCTTTCAGTTTCATTATCATGACTCATAGCTAATAGTCATGCGACAAGAAATAAAATAAGTTAATGAACTAAAGTAATGAATTGCAAGTATAGTAACTACTAATAAGAAATAAAATAAGAAAATATCAACACAGAAGTAGATTAGTGAAAAGAAAATGGATTGAAGCAGAAGCTGAAAATGTGAGCAAACATACAAACAAATAAAAGGGAGAATTAGTAGCTCACAGATGCAAAAAAGTAAAACAGCACGCCTGAATTATTCTCTAGTGTCTGCTTTGGACAATGTCCTTGCTGCTTTCAGTCCTTTTTTTGCATTCTCTGGATTTCTTTCAATCATTAAGGTGTAACCTAGTTCTATCACTGTGATATTTTAATTCCTAAAATGGCAAATATGATAACAATTATCTAGATTAAATATTTATGTCTATTTCAAAAGCATATAAGGAGAGGACAGATTTGAGTTTAAATAAAAGTTTTCCACTTGTTATTTTTGAATGTAAGTCAAACCTTTTCTTCCTTTACTTTCTCTCCCTCTTCTCTCTCCTTTCCTTACATTTCTACCTCTCTCTTTTCCATTTTTCTTTCCCTTTAGCTCACTCTCCTCTCTGCCTTCTTTCCTCTGGCATTCTTCTTTGTCACTTCTTCCACTTATTTCTTTTATTTTCCTCCTCCGTCTCTTTTCCCTTCTCATCGTCTTCCTTTCCCTCCTCTTTATTCTTCTAGCTTGCTTCATTTCCCCCTTACTCCTTCCACTTTATATACTTTTTCTTCTCCTCATCCTCTGCTCCTTTTCATCCATTCTCCGTTCCCTCCTCCCCATATTTTCTTCACCTGATTGAATAGTTTTAATGTTCCCTAGTGGTTTTGGAGAAATGCTGGATTTCACACATTTTCCACTCACCTGGCTGGGAGTTCTTTCAAAGTGTACAATTGGATTGTGTAATAGTCCATCTGGGAATTTAAGAGGAGCAAAAATTCTCACTAATGTGCCTTAGAAAATTCTCACCAGATCAGAAGACTATGAAATGTATACTTTCACTGGCGAGGGCATTCCCAAACAAGTTATAGGTTTATTATTTGTTTTCAATTCTGTTTACATAATATTCAGTAAACCAAATAGTTCTTGCAGAGATAGTTCTATGTCACAGCATATTGATAAAGGCCTTACAGGTAGTCTGTGAGCTATCTTTACAATATGAAGATTGCTAATGAGAAAATGTCTCTGGTTTTATATAGATATTCTCTGTGGTTTCTTGTCTATTTTATTTCAAATAGCAGCCATTGCCTCACTCATGCAAAAGAACAATTTCCACTCATTCTAGAAATTTATCTAAGAAGCATAGGTCCATTCTAAGTATTCCTTCTAATAAATTTTTTGAAAAATTATTGTACATACATATTATTTAAATTACATATTTATTTTTGATTTTTGGGTCACACCCAACAGCGCTCCTGGCAGGCTCATGGGCCCATATGGGATGCCGGGATTTGAACCACCATCCTTCTGCATGCAAAGCAAATGCTCTACCTCCATGCTATCTCTCTGGCCCCTAAATAATTTATGTTTATGCAAGCCAAGTAAATTCTTTGAAAATGAAAGAGTTCAAGATTACATCATGTGAATCAAAATCTTTGCAGAATATATTAAAGCAGGGGTCTCAAACTCAGTTTACCTGGAGGCCGCACAGGGTGAGGCACAGCTGCATAAGGGATTTCACAAAAAAGTCCTCAAATGTCATTATTAACAGTTTTAATTATTTCTTCTGAACATGAATAGAACATTGAGAGAAGCTCATGAACAGTTCTTCTGAACATGGCATCTTTTGCCTATTCCTTGCTGCCAGAGACTTGACGGCGCTTCTTCTCACAAATTTGAACCACATTTGGCTTTAGAGAGGAAGCAGTTGAGACCCTCAGTATGGCTTGAAAATGATCATCATTAAGTCTAGACCTGTACTTTGACTTATTGAAGTTCAATGTGGAGAATAACTTTACACACAAATATATGCTCCCCAAAAAAGGCACATGGTGTGCTTGATCATTCGGGAAAGCTCAGGGAAGCTGGGGGTCAATTCTCTCAATTTTCCTCTAATCTCCCTGAACTTGGCTTTGAGATCAGAGTTGCATTGCAAGTCAATGAGCTCCATTTGAAGGAGAGGCATCTTGCACATCAAAGGAAAAGGGGTCCACAAAAATTTGGAAAGTGGCTCTGTTCTTTTTAAAGTCTGCAAATCTGTGATAAAATTCCTTCTCTAGCTTAAAAATAGCACCAACATATTTCTCACCACTAAATGGTATGCCTGCATACACAAATTCCTTGCATGCTGGGAAATGGCAAAGGTTTGTCTGAGAGAGCTGGGATTTCCATAACACAAATTTTGTGGAGAATGCTCTCACATTGTCATAGGCAGCACTGATAAGCTGCCCTGAACCTTGTAACATCTTGTTTAGTACGTTCAGCTTATGTGTGAGGTCAACAAGAAAAGCTAAGTCCATGAGCCATTTGTGACCACTCAACTCAGAAACAGCATTCCCATTCTTCTCCATGAAGGCTTTCACTTCTTCTCTCAACTCAAAAAATCTTTTCAGGACATTTCCCCTGCTAAGCCAACATACCTCGGTGAAATAGAGCACATCTCCATATTCTGATTCCATTTCCTCTCAAAAAGCATGGAACCTCCTGTGCTTTAAGCCCCTGGATCTGATTTGGTTGATGCATTTTACAACAATAGACATCACATTGTCACAGGGCAGGCATTTACTGCAAAGAGCCTGCCTGGATAATGCAGTGAAGAACAATGGCCTTCTCTACACCCTCCTCTTCAAGTTTTTTTTGAACAAGTGCCACCAGTACATTTTTCCTCCCTGTCATCGATGGCACTCCATAGGTTATTATTCCAACAAACTTTTTCCATGGCAAATGTGCATTCTCAATGGCATCACACAGATGCCGAAATATCTCATTAGCGGTGGTCTGACCATAAATTGGAATTATCGTGAGCAGCTCCTCTGTCAATTCAAAATTGCAATCAACACCACGGACATAAATTGTGCCCTCGTCAAGAGCAACTGAGTATGCATCAAAACATTTGTCTTTCTCACACAGTTGATGATAAATGTCACTTGACACGTTAGAAATGTGCTCTGCCACAGTGTTGGCAGAAAGGCTGAGTTTGCTAAACTGACCTTTCTTTTCTGGACAGACAATACTTGCAGCCTGTAACATGCATTTTTTTTTAACAAACTCTCCTTCTGTGAATGGTTTCCCTGCCTTAGCAATCATCTCACTAACCATGTAACTAGCTTTGACTGATGCAACTTTCTCTATGGTTGCTTTCTTGAAGAAATCTTGTTGCCTCATTAGACATGCTTTAAGACTGGCAACCCGCTTAGCTCTCTCATTTCCTTGGTATTTTGCACATTCCTCAGCATGTTTAGTTGAATAATGGCATTTCAAGTTGTATTCCTTGTGCACTGAAACTTTCTCTGAGCAAATAAGACATGTGGGGATGGCCCTGTGCTTAACAAAGAAATACTGCATTTCCCACTTTTCCTGAAATTGTCTGAGCTCATCATCAATCTTTCTCTTCACTGCAGGCTTTGATGAAGTTATGATGAAGGTATGACAAAATCTAATTCTGTAATAAAGTTCTCTCCCTTCTCTTCCTTAGGCCATCTGATAATGCAAGGGACAGCGGGCAGGAGCAGCGGAAATGACATCTGCACTAGGTGCAAAGTATTCGCGATTATTCTCTTACCAAATATTCACAATAAAAAATCGCACTAGTAAGAAACAGAATCGCAAAATATCGCATTAAACATTTGCATACCCTGAACGGATCTGCTTGGGGTATGTGAATGTTTAATGCAATTTTTTTTACTAATTCTATTTTTATTGCGATAATTTGGTAAGCAAATAATCGCGAATACTGCGATATTTGAAGGCCGGCCACGGGCCACAAAATGTTGTATGGAGGCCCGCAAATGGCCAGTGGGCTGCGAGTTGAGACTCTGTATTAAAGTATTAAAGGGATTATTAAAGGGACTGTTATGAGCATGTTAATTATTTATTTATATAATTATTTTATTTAAGCACCATATTTACAAACTTGTTCATGGTTGAGTTTCACCTCATCAGTGCACATTTCCCATCATCAGTGTTCCCAGTTTTCCTCCCATCCATCCTCCCAGAGGCAGGCCTTTTACCTATCTCTCTCTTTCTCTCTTTGTCTCTCCTTTTTCTTTTCTTTTTTTGACCTGGCTTTGCACTATTGATAATGAATGGTTACCATGCATATTCGTTTTTCCCCTTTCAGCTCCTAATTCTTGTGCAAAGTGATAGTTTCAGTGATCGTTGTCACAGTGGATTGTTCACTATCCTACTGCACCAATCTGTGCAAGCTTCCTACCATGGACTGCTCCTACGATTCTCATCTCTATTGTCTTTAGATATTCATTATGACCATACTATGTTATATTTTTGTTATAATGAACAAATGAGTGAGATTATTCTATGACTATTCCTCTCCATCAAATTCATTTCACTCAGCATCATAATGTCTTATTCATTCTTAAATTAGAGATCTAAAATCCTTTAAAACAGGACTGGTGATAAAAGAAAAACAAACAACAGAAAACCTCTAACCATCTTTGTTCCTTTCTTCCCCTTATGATATTTACTGATAGATAAATCCGGCCAGAGAACTGTGTTAGATATGAAGACACAAAGAGGGAAAATAATGTTTACTGAGCATCTGCCAGACATCCTTAAACTATACCCTGCAGGCTTCAAGCAACCCACCGAGGACATTTATCTGGCCCACCGGGTGTTTTTGCCACTATGATTTTTTTTACTTTTTACTTCAAATAATATATGTGAAGTGTGCATAGGAATTTGTTCATATTTTAAACTATAGTCTTGTCCTCTAATGGCCTGTGGGACAATAAGCTGGCCCCCTGTTTAAAAAGTTTGGGGATCACTGAATTCTATACTATGATAAGAATGATGCTTGATATATGTGTTGATAAGGTTTGTATTTAAAAATGCAAATATTTAGGAGTATTTAGTAACTTATTTAGGAGTATTTAGTAACTTATCTATATAGAAGATCAGCAATAAAGATAGGAATTGTATCCAACCTACGAACTCCCACACACAGACCCCAGAACATTGGTAGGATATCTTGTTCCTTGTAAGGATCTAATTTTCTCATAACCCTTAGTCAGCATTGCCTTCTCTGACTGGGGAACACAGGGAAAGCTCCAACAATATCTGAACTTAGTTTCTGCACTTTTGATAGCTCTTACTATTTTTCCAGAGGTTATGGTTGAACATCACAACACCCCAGTGACATTGCCATGGGAAAAGAACTGCATACCTATGAGATAGAACAACTATCTTGTTTTGCATGACCACCTGAGCTCCACTGGATATCTGATGACTCCTAGTAACATTGGACCTGAGAATCATTGCCTTACAGGATATGAACATTAAACCATTCAGCCTGTATCACTGGAAGTGACCTTCAATCCCCTAACACTGTTTGGCAGCCTGCCACTCTCAAGAGCTTATACCCCCAGTAAATTTATACAGTAGAAATTAAATATATTTATTATAAGAAGATTGAAGAGAGAGATTTATTTGAGTGTTGCAATGTCCCCCCAAGTTCCCAGAAATCTTCTATGGACCAGGACTCTCTGATTAACTGAGCCCAAACTCAGGATTCTAAGAGCAGAATATTGGTCCTCATGAAGAGTCTTCCCAAACACAGAAAAACTGTAATATGGGTATGGTGAAAAAGATATAGACACCAGGCAAAATCAGGAACCTGGAATAGTTCAGTGTATGAGGTTGACCTCCACATGTCCAGAGCCCAGCAAGCAGTGAATAAAGAAGCTTAAAATGGAATTGGTACCTGGAAAGGCTCCCATGAACCTTACAGATATAATTTTTGATTGAGCGTGGTAGATCTAAATTTTGAACCTTAACAATAAGTAGGTTTAATGAAATAATGTAAAGGTTTTCAGAGAGAATTAGGATTATTCAGGTTTGTGGAGTCAGGGTGGAAGAAAATTCTTTATGTGGTGCTTTCTTTGGGTCGAGGGGTAAAGTTGGAGCTAGACGTTTGAACAGCCAGAGTAAGAGAAATTTAGGAATAAGACATGCATAACAAGGATGAGCTCCAAGGGAATGCCCAATTAACTGATGAATTCCTTGCACGGCAGTTAGTAAGAGTTTAAGGATGGGAGAATAGATAGGAATGAAAAGTGGACTGGAGACAAAAGCAACTTAAAGTATCCAGTATATTGGGAAGCAGCTTTGTATATGAGTACAATAAAGCCATTTTAAATATTAAAGCATTGTTTGGATATTAGCAGTACAGTATAGCAAGATTTATAAGACCCTAAGATGGCAATTATGTACTAGAAGTTATTAAATATAGAATCTGCAGGTTCAGCCCCTGACCAATGAGAAAGATTGGTTCCAATTGTTACATGTATTCAAACCCTGGGAGCTTCCAGGCAGTCCTTGTCACTGCTTCTAGAGCACAAAGTTATGACAAGACATCCAAACTACAATTATTGGCTCCATTTCAATAGCGGTATGATCTTAACCAATTGTTTAACTCCTCTGTGCCAGCTTTCCTCAATTTTCAACTATGGTGATAGTAAGAAGATCTCATACTGATAGAAGAGTTTTAGGAATTCTTAAATATGCTCAGAGCAATGTCTGGTGTATGTCAGAGAAATGTGAGTGCTGATTGTGTATTTCAGAGTGCTAACT
This sequence comes from Suncus etruscus, assembly GCF_024139225.1. NCBI lineage: Eukaryota > Metazoa > Chordata > Mammalia > Eulipotyphla > Soricidae > Suncus > Suncus etruscus. Next base: position 42,635,430 of record NC_064866.1, on the reverse strand, counting down.
GAGTACTAGCAATTATCAGTCTTACATGCATGTTAGAATTTTTCAGTGTTAGTATTTCTGTGACTAAGTTTTCAAGGTCATAAGAGGAGACAGACACACAGAAGACTTTTAGTCTTCAGTTTATACCTTGAGGAGACATGATCTCACTTTGATTAATGAATAAAAATACAGGTCCAAGATACCAAGAAGCAGTTATGTAAGGCGATGTCTGGATGTGGCCAAGGAGGGGACTATGCAGGGAAGGACAAAAACTAGACCCATGTCACCACAAAGCAGATTATAGTTTTGCCTTGAGTGCTTATGTTTCTCAATTTGAGTCTCTTCAAATGCTGAATGGTTCTGTCAAATCTATGGGTCCAAGTTCTCTGTGTGTTCCCATTTGACACTATATGACAGGCAGGATCTAACTGTAGAGAGCAAATATTGTGCTGTACTTCTTGATTAAAATTGTAGTATATAAATTTTGAAGCACCAACTCTCCTTCCTTGGGTCTTGTTTTTCCCATCTGCCCAGTAAGGTATCATGACCTTTCAATTCTATAACTCATAATAAAGTTTCACAAAAAGAAATAATCAAAGAGGTGTCTTCCTTGTTCTACAGAAGAGTCAACTAACTACTTACAGAATTCCCATCATCTCTAAGAGAACAGATTCCAGAGTCTCCAGAAATATTTATTCACTCAAAAATAAAAGTGTTGAATGCCAAAAGTAGAATATCTCTCTTAAATATATTTAATGCCTATAAAATCATTAACAGATACATGTTACTATTGCTGCCATTTTGTGAAGAGTGAGGCTGATACAGGGCTAGAAATTTGGCTAAGGACTGGAATTTGTCTGATTCCAAAAAGTAGACTACTACCCACAAATTTTGATGTATTACAACACAAGACTATTTGTAACTTTTATAATTACCCCCAGCAGTACCTGACCTCTTTGGGGAAGTTGGTTTCTCTCCGTGCATAATTCTCACTTATTAATTTGAAAACTTTAGTGACTTGTGGAAAAGTAACTACCTAGAACAAAGTTGGGAAAGAAGAAACATGATTTAAGGGAAGCTTTCTGTTCACTCCAACACCCAAAACTGACAAAAATGGTTAATAGAGTTGCCAAATATTTAATTTTAGTTGGTCCTAGATAAAAGAAATACTTTCCTTGACAAGTTATGGATTCAGAGAGGACTATTAGTCTTTAGAGAATACTCTGACACCAAAATATATCAATGAAGTAGCTGGGTAGGTCGACAAGGACAGGTGACAGATTTAGGAAGAGCTAAGAATGGACTTGTGGGAGCACATTTTGTCCTTCTTTTTTCTCTGGTACAGAATGGACCTTGAGAGCCAGAGCATATAGTGCATAAATAACTGGCCTTGAACATGTTTAACAAGGTTCAATATCCAGTAATTTTAGATGGTCTTAACCCTTTCAGGAGCAATCCCTAAGCATAGAGCCAGGAGTAAGCCTAGTGTACAGCCAGTTGAGGCCTTGAAACAAACAATACAAACACATACAACAACTACAACAACAACAGAAAGGATTCTGAATTTTTGCCTGGTCCCAGAATAGGGCGAGGAAGAGACATTGAGGAATTGACGGTAAAATAGAAACATCTCAGCATGAAGTCATGCTGCTACTGTGCACAAATATACAACATGGGACAAAAGCTGAGAAATAGAGCTTAGATGGGTGGGGAAAGGGAAAGAAGTGCCTCATTAACCTATATAATATTAGCTTGCTGGCATAAAGATGTCTCTCATTAGGCAAGGAGGACCCAGGTGTCAGTTCTCTCCCAGGAATGTGGATTTACTTTACCCAAGTCATCAGTAAAATATAGAAATATCCTTCCTAGAAAATTTCACCACCACATCATCACTTAGCCAGAGGAAAGTGAAACCGATGACCACTGAAATACTAAATAATTTTCTACACAACTGAGACTTCATTGAAAACTGGGGGATGAGAAGACAAATTAGTCTTGACAGGTAAGCAAATTTGTGTGTGTGTGTTTTCTCGAATCAATTAGATGGCAGCCAAGAGTGAAGGAGGATCCAATGTAGGATATCAAGACTATTTGTCTCTGAATTATTTAGTTTGTTCATTAACTAACATAGGAAGGGGGCTGGCGAGGAGGCGCTAGAGGTAAGATGTCTGCCTTGCAAGCGCTACCCCGGCGTCCCATATGGTCTCCCTAAGCCAGGGGCAATTTCTGAGCGTTTATCCAGGAGTAACCCCTGAGCATCAAACGAGTGTGCCCCCCCCCAAAAAAAAAAACTAACTTAGGAAGGTGGAAATATATTCTTGGCAAAGTGAAGACTGCTTGCAACTACTGCAGAACAAATCCAAAGGAAGAATGTAGAAACATGTCTTCAGTGAAAACCCTGATTCTGTCTTCCCACAACTATGAAGCCCATCTTGGTGAAATACATTTTTGAGAATCAAAAAAACAAAACAAAACAAAACACCATAACTTTTTAGGTAGATAAGAATTTTCACAGAGTAGAAAAAAATTCACTACAATGAGTGGACATGGTCATATTTTTTTTAAAATAGGAGACCCAGTACGAAAAAAATGGTCTCAATATTTGAGTGCTGGGATAAATAACTATGTACCAAGGTTTACTGAAAAGAGATATAGATACATATTTCTAGAAAAGAAATTAAGGATGAGAAACAAACAAATAAAAATTATATGCTATGGGGACCTGAGAAAGAAATCAACTAAGCATAATTAATATTTGTGCAAAGTAGGTCATGTGTTCTACCTTGGCAGATATTCTCCCCTTAGATTTCTGACTCACATGTCCTGTTTAGTGTACTCAATTTTAAAAAGAAGTAAATAAACCAAGGTCCAGAAGTCACACTGAACCAGAGGCCTCTAAAGAGGAATATAGCAAAGAGTCTGTAGCTTCTTACCACTTGTTTTATGTTTATTTACACTACTTGATTGCTTGAAATTTTTTCTAACCTTTGTATTCTTGAGTAAACTTCAGAAGAAAAGGACCGTGAATGACAACTAAATAAGTCAAGTGTCATCCCACAAAAGCTATTTTTCCTTTGGAGATGCAGCTGGATGCTTGGCTATCCTACTGGAGACTGTGCTCTAACCTCCCTTGTAGCAAAACATGCCACAAACTGAGCTATTGCAATGAAGTGTGAACAAACATAATTTGTTCATTTTCAAGACACAATTTGTTCAATGTCTTTTCTCATCCAGAACTACAAGACACGAGCTTTTGCTTTTTCAGGTTCTTTCCCTCTCTACAAGATGAAGCATACATATGGCTGAAATATGCATTTTAGATATCTTTTTAATAAGCCTTGGTACAGGGTGTTTATATCAGCATCCAAATATACTTGAGACCATTCTTTCATACTGAGTCTCTTATTTTAAAACATGTTTTCAGTAAAACTAGGATAACCCCAGTAGATGTCAGAGAATCCAGAAAAAAATGTTGAGAAAAACACACAAAAATATGGGTGTTAGAACCAAATGTTATAATTGAGTAACTTAAAAATAAAAATTATTCTTAAAAAATAATTATCAAGTTGTGTGCTAAATTAAAAATAGTTTTTAAGTTCCTACAGTTGTGTGTTGGGAGTCTCAGATTAGATATCCAACGTGGTTAGCTCTTGGAGTAGGCACTAATCTAATTTATAGTTGATATATTTTTCTTGCTATATATTCACATAATAGAGAGAGGAGAAAATAAGTTCCCTGTGTCCTTTATAGATGCTTATTTTATTAAGTATCCTCCAGATGTGATCACATCTAATCATAATTATGTTCCATAGAATTATCTCCTGTATTGATCATGCTGAGGAAGTATGGGAGAGGTTTTAAACGGGAAGTTGAGGTTACCTGCTAATACCATAACCAGTACAACCACTGTAATGGTCCTATCAACTAAGATCCACTCTGTTGAGAAAAATGCATGTCCATTTTCTTTATACTTTGTTTTTAGACCTAGAGGTTACATTTAAACTCAACCTTCACTATTAAATAAAAATGGAGATGTGAAAACAGGTTATATTCAGAAGCATGAACCCAAGTTCAGTAGCTCTGAATTGGTACCAAAGCAGGTATTTAGCCTCTAAAGTGGTTATGCAAAATAAGTACTTATGTGTTAGGATAATATGCTAAGATATAAGCTTCACATTGCTCAGGCTTACTCCTGGCTCTGGTCTCAGGGTACCATCTGGGGTTCAGGGCATTAAACAGTGCTGGCTAAATGTGAACCCCAAGTACCCTACACATGGCACTCCAGCTTTGGACCCCAAATAATAATTTTTGATTTTTACAAATAGGCATCCTGAGTAAAGTATCATAATAATTTTCTTAAGCATAGTAGTTAGTGGTAGAGATTTTATTTAATCCCCAATTTTTGGATCCCATTTTTATCATTTTTCTACATTGTCCTTTATAGCAGTGAATAATTAATTGACTGATTTAATTTTCAAATAAATATGTATTTCTACGTTTCTAGAGATGAGTTCAAATATAAGGACATATTAGCATGTCAAAAAGACTAAAAAGAACATATTAGCATATACTATGTTTAAAGTCCCTGTAATCATATAAACTTCTGGTGGAGTAAGATTCTATTCTTTTTTAGTAATTAACTACACTATTAATGCTTTTGTTTTCAATTTTACTAGTATGGCAAAAGGTTGCTAACATTTCAACCCTTCAATTAAAGCTATGGCTTACTCACGTTGACAACAATAATTATCATAGTCTTCATATTGTCTACAATTTCCTGGCTCTTCTTCACAGCTTCCCCTGAGCTTTTCACTTCCCTGCCACCATCTAGCATATATAGGGCTTTGTCTTTTGTCACCCTTCTTATAACTTGAAAAACAAAAGAATAAAGAGGCCTGGGTAACTTATACAAGAGATAGGCTCATTATCCTTTGGTCACAGTCTAGAGTTCAATATAATCTTATTCTCAGAATAATCACTGGCAGTGGTGACATGATTATTAAGATTTTTAGACAAGTAAACTGAAACTAAGAGAAGGTATATAATTTGGATAAGATATATAGCCAGTTGAATGATAGGATTTGAACCTGATTTCTTATAAATAGATTCAATCTTCAATTCTATTAATATAGAATTTCTTTCCAGAAGGCCAAATCATGTATGTAAGATCATTTCAGTTCAATATTGGAGTTGAAGTTTTTGAACTTTAATTGCATGAGAGGAATGAGCATAATCTGAGTTTAATGTTAATTCAACATTTATTCATCCAAAATTATAGGTTAGTAACAAAATAGTCAACTAGGGTTAAAACTTCATTTTCTTCTTCCCTTCCTAAATATCTACATGTATATTTAACTCAAATGAATTTAGTCATACATGTACATCCATGTTGGCTTCTTATGTACTTATCATAAAACAACTAACTTGATGGTTTGTACACAAACTTATCATGGTAGGTACATTTAAATAAAATTAACTCTATATGTTGCCAGGCCTCATAAATTTTATGTGCAAGAGTAATTTTCAACAGTTTCCTATATTACAGAGATACAGTATTTATTTAATTTGTTTTTATTTGATTTTGCATAATGAAACTAAAAATATTATACAGTGAGATGTGGCACCAACCACAAATTCTGTGGAAACTAGCAATAGGCTACTTGGGGAAAGGTAGATGCCAAGATTGATAAGTTTAGATATGAGACTCAGTTCTTCTGAGTATCAAGGAATGTGTTCATTTTTTTGGTGGGTGGGGAGGCACACTAGGCTCTGCTCAAGGGTTACTCCTGACTCGACGCTCAGATTACTCCTGGCTTAGGGGACCATATGAGATGCTGGGGGATCGAGTCTGCGTCTATCCTGCAAATGCCCTACCACTCTGACCCAAGTAATGTGTTCTGTCTCATGTAGAAAGTTGGATATAATGGACAAAATTCTGGCAGGACTAAGGCAACTTGAAGTCTATGTTTTGAGCAAGACACTATTATTGAGCAAGAGAACTATTATAGCCCTTTTTAAGCTCTAGGAGAAGTATTTATTTCTGGAAAATTCAGAGTATGGAGCGGCAAAAAGAAAAGATAACATGATTTAAATAAGAAAGTCACAGGAGTAGGAAAATACCACATAGGACAAGGCCCTGAACTTGATTTCAGCTCCATTTACCTTTCTAAGGACCACCAAGTATTACCTTAAAATCCACCTTCTTGGGTGTCCTTCCTTTCTGGCTCCAACAAGAACTCTGAGCCTCTGTATTATTGCATTGCAATGATCATCAATCAAGGATAATTGAACAATATAATCCCACAAGGAGTTGTTAACATTGATAGTTCTTATTTTTTCTAAAGACCTGCCTATGGGGGTAGATGCTAGTTTCTGGTGATATCCAGTTATCTCCAAAGTCCGTTGGGTTTTGGCTACATCCATTCAATATTTATTTCCATCTTTATCTGGAAAAGCATGAAATCTTTATCTTCTCATTCTTTATTATAATGACAACAATAATAAAATTTAGGGCCCTAGTTCAATATGACCTATCTTATTTTAATTAAGAGAATTAAACAAGAGAATATCCTTCTTCTAAAAGGTTACATTTTAAGATTTTAGATAGGTATAAATTTTCAGTGGGATATGATTCAACTCACCATACCAACCTCAACCCACTTATTTTCTCTCTAGATTCTGGGTTACAAATAACATTCTTAAAAATAGATGCAAAAAAGAAAATATATTGTGTTTTCTTAAAAATAGACACAAAAGACATAAAATACATTTTAAGCCTATGTTGTGCTGCTTAGGTTATTTCTTTTTAGGAATTTATTCATTTTTGCCTCTTTACTCTAGGTCATTTTAGTGATATAGAGGGGAAGGTTTTGGATCCTATGTAGACAAGGCTGTTTTGATGTGGTCCTAATTCTGGTTATCTGTTTAACCCATTTTAATATTTTTCTATCTGTACAGCATTCTGAGTCTATATAGCCAATGTTCTTAAGAAGTGCAAGGTCGGTGAGTGCAGGAGGTCACTGACTGGAGCGGGTGGAAGGCGACCATTTAAGGGAACCTTGAGCTCCTGAGACAGGCCAGAGAGTGAACCTACACAGTCTGGCAGGAGGGGGTGGCAATTGACCAGACTTGACTGGAGGATGAGGGAAGGTCCAAAACTCAGCAACATCACCCTACATACTCATGTAGAGCCACACTCAGAGAAGGGACCCAGCTCCTCACCACAGGTGGCAAAAGCGGGCTGAAACCTGAAGGCACTGCACTCCAAGCCAAGCCAATAAATGCAAAAAAAAAAAGATGGGTAAACCAAGGAAAACATTAACAACAGGGGAGATGAAGAGAAATTAAAACAAGTTTCCAATTCCAACAAAACGCACAGACCCAAGAGAGGAAGACCTAAAAGCAGCCATGAGAATAGAATTCCAAGCCATGATATAAGAAATGAAAGACACACTGGCCAGATATTACAATAAATCAATAGATGAACAAATGAACCAATTTAAACAAGAATTCCTACAAAATATGAAAGACTCCATATAAACAGAATTAAAAAAATTGTAAAACTATAGAAATCCAAAAGAGAGAATCACACAGCTCGAGAATCACACAGCTCAAGAATCACATAGAACAACTCAAAGATAAACTGCAAACAAAAGACAACAAAGAAGCCAACAAAGAAATAGAAGGTAAAGCACTGGAAGTAAAAGTCCAGTATTTAATGAACAAAGACAAAAGAAATAATCTAAGAATTGTAGGTATACCAGAAGGGGAGGAAACAGGGAAAGGGGAAGAACAATTAGTCAGGGAGATAATAGCAGAAAATTTTCCCACCCTCTGGAAAGATGCATCGGAGCAAATCCAGGAGGTGAAAAGAGTCCCCAACAAAATAGACCCTAACAAACCAACTCTAAGACACATAGTAATTCAAATGGTAAGAAACAAAGAGAAAGGTGACCTACTTAAAGCAATAAGGGAGGAAAAAACCCTCACATACAAAGGAAGGAACATTAGAATCAAACCAGATCTCCCATATGAAATACTCCAAGCAAGAAGACAGTGGAATGACATATTTAAACAACTGAATGAAAGGAATTTTCAACCTAGAGTCCACTGTTCAGCAAAACTCACATTCATATGTGAGAAAAGACTAAAATCATTCTCAAACAAAAATGAACTCACACTATTTGCACAAACAAAACTGACCCTAAATGACCTACTCAGCGATGAATTACACAATCCAAACTCCTGATTGTAACAACCACCCTAAACAACACAACTGCACAACAGCCCTCTCTGTCAATAATCTTCTTAAATGTTAATGGACTAAACTCTCCCATTAAAAGACACATAATATTTTTAACAGTATCTCAGAGACAAGAGAGATGAGGGCTGGTAGGTGCAGCTCATGACATGAAGCTCATCACATAGAGTGAAGAGTGCAGTTGGAGAGATGACTACACTGAAATGTGAATGAATGAGGGAAGTAGAAAGCCTGTCTCGAGTACAGGTGTAGGGGGGTGGGGAGGAGGGAGATCTGGGAAATTGGTGGTGAGAATGTTGCACTGGTGAAGGGGGTTGTTCTTTACATGACTGTAATCATACAACTATAATCATGTTTGTAATCACGGTGTTTAAATAAAGATAATTATATAAAAAAGACACATAATAGAGAACTGGATTATAAAACATAAACCAGATTTTTGTTGCCTAAAAGAAACACACCTATAAGTACAAGATAGGCACAGGCTTAGAATAAAAGGATGGAAATCAATTATACAGGCCAATGAAATTAAAAAAAGCAGGGATGGCCATTCTTATATCAGACCAAATTGCATTCAACCTCAAGAAAGTGATCAGAGACAAAGAGGGTCAGTACTTACTGATCAGGGGAACGCTAAACCAAGAAGTGCTAACACTGGTTAATATCTATGCACCTAATGCAGAGCTAGCAAAAAATGTATGACAACTGCTTGCAAAACTGGAGAAACACATGAAAAAAAATGTGATAGTAGGAGATCTTAGTACTCCACTATCACCACTGGACAGATTCACCAAACAGAAAACTAACAAAGAAATAAGAGCCCTAAATGAAAAATTAGAAGAACTAGGGCTAATAGACTTATATAGGGCCCTCCACCCCCAGAAAGCAGAATACACATTCTTCTCAAGTCCACATGAAACTTCTCCAGAATAGGCCATGCCTTACAATACAAATCTAACCTGCATAAAAATGACAAAGGTAAGGATCATTAGAAGCACCCTGTCAGATCACTATACAACAGAGGTCAAAATTGACTATATAAAGAAACAGTGAAGAAAATCCAACACCTGGATATTAAACAACATGCTGCTCAAAAACAGCTGGATCAAATAGGTACTCAAGGAAGAAATAAAAAGATTCCTTGAGACAAACGACAATAAAGAAACAACTTGTCAAAACTTGTGGGACACAGCAAAAGCAGTAATCAGGGGGAATCTCATAGCAATATAATCCTATGTCAGGAAAGAGGAAAACAACAAAATTAGCAGCTTAAAGGACTATCTTAAGGAGCTGGAACAACAGCAACAAAGAAACCCAAACACAATCAGAAGACATGAAATAATAAAAACCAGAGCAGAAATAAACAACATAGAAACTAAGAAAACAATAAGAAAATCAATGAGACCGGGAGTTGGGTTTTTGAAAGAATAAACAAGATAGACAAACCACTGGCAAGATTCACCAAAAAAAGAGGGAAAACACCCAAATAAGCAGGATCACAAATGAAAGGAGAGATTACAACAGAAGCCCAAGAAATCCAACACATCATGAGGACATATTATGAACAACTATACTCAGGCTAGAGAACCCAGAAGAAAATGATAGATTCTTAAAAAACAAAACAAAACAAAACAAAACAAAAAAAAAACAGCTTCCAAGACCAGAAAAGGAGAATTCAGAAAGCCTAAACAGGCCAATCACATCAGAGGAAATTGAAACAGTAATTAAGAAACTCCCCAAGAACAAAAGTCCAGGCCCAGATGGTTTACAGGTGAATTCTATCAAACATTCCAAGAAGAATTACTTCCACTTATCCAAGGCTCTTCCAAACCATTGTAAAGACAGGAATCCTCCCCAATTCCTTTTATGAGGTTAATATCACTCTGATTCCAAAGAGGGCAAAGACACCACCAAGAAAGAAAACTACAGGCCAATCTCAGTAATGAACATAGACGCAAAAATACTCAACAAAATCTTAGTGAACCGAATCCAGCACTACATCAAAAAGATTATACACCATGACCAAGTGGGTTTTATCCCAGAGATGCAAGGCTGGTTCAACATATGTAAATCAATCAACATCATACACCACATCAATAATAAAAAAGACAAAAACCACATGATCATATTAATCGATGCAGAGAAGGCATTTGACAAAGTCCAACACCCATTCATGTTGAAAACACTAAGCAAAATAGATCTGGAAGGAACCTTTCTCAAGGAAGTTACAGCTATCTATGAAAAGCCCAATGCTAACATTATCGTTAATGGTAAAAAACTCAAAGCATTCCACTAAGGTCAGGAACTAGGCAAGGATGTCCACTCTCTCCTCTCTTATTCAACATAGTCTTAGAAGTACTAGCAATAGCAATCAGACAAGATAAGGGAATCAAAGGAATTCAAATACGGAAAGAGGAATTAAAACTATCTCTTTTTGCAGATGACATGATGATATACATGAAAAACCCTAGAGTCCACAGTAAAACTCCTAGAAACAATAAACCAATGCAGCAAAGTGGCTGGTTACAAAGTCAAAACACAAAATACAGTAGCATTTCTCTATATAAATAATGAAGTAGAGGAGAGAGAGATTAAGAATACAACTCCATTTCAAATAGTATCAAAAAACATCAAGTATGTAGGAATCAACCTTACAAGGGAAATGAAGGACTTATACCAGGCAAACTTCAAAACACTTCAGAAAGAAATTGAAGAGGATCTAGAGATATGAAAGAAAATTCCATGCTCATGAGTAGGTAGAATCAACATATTCAAAATGACTATCCTACCCAAAGTCCTATATAGATTTAACGCAATCCTCATCCAAATTCAAACATCATTCTTTAAATACTTAGAACAATCAATTATAAAATTCATCTGGAACCACAAAAGACCCAGGATAGCCAAACACATACGAAAAAACAAAAAGCTGGGTGGCATCTCTTTACCTAATCTGAAAATATACTATAAAGCCATAGTGATCAAAACAGCATGGTACTGGTACAAGGATAGACTCTCAGACCAGTGGGTTAGAACAGAATTTCCAGACATAAGCCCTCAGATATACAGTCAATTAACAGTTGACAAAAGAGCCAAGAACTTGAAATGAAACAAAGAAAGTTTTTTCAAGAAATAGTGTTGGTACAACTGGAAAACCATTTGTAAGAAATTGAAAATTGACCCATACCTCATCCCATGTACAAATATCAACTCAAAATGGATTAAAGACCTTGAAATCAGACCCAAATCAATAAAGTTTATTAAGAATAAAATAGGCAGAATACTCGAAGATCTATATATTAAAAAAGTCTTTGATGATAGAATGCCAATGGCAAGAATATTAGCATCAAACAAACAAATGGGACTACACCATATTAAAAAGCTTCTGCATGGCAAAAGAAATCCTACTTAACACAAGAAGAGAGTTTACTGAATGGGAAAAAATTTTCACACTCAACATGTCAAATAAAGGGCTGATATCCAGAATATACAAAGCACTCAGAAAGCTGAGCCCCCTCCCCAAACCAAATAAAGCTATAGGAAAATGAGGAGATGAAATGAATAGACACTGCTCTGAGGAAGACCGAAAGATAGCCCACAAAAACATGAAAACATGCTCACCTTCACTCATCATTAGGGAAATCCAAATCAAGACACCAATGAGGTACCACCTTACACCAGTGAGGATGGCTCACATAAAAAATAATGGGAACAATCTCTGTTGGCGGGGATGCGTATGAAAGGCATCCTCATCCACTGCTGGTGGGAATGCCCCCTAGTCCAACATCTATGGAGAAAAGTCTGGAGAGTGTTCAAAGAACTCAGAATTGAGCTGCCATTTGACCCAGCAATTGCTCTCCTAGGTATCTACCCCGAAGTTGGAAGGACATTCATCCCAAAGTATGTGTGCACCCCACTATTTATCGCAGCACTCAGTATAATATCCACGTCTTGAAACCAACCTCAATGTCCAACAACAGATGAATGGATCATTAAGATGTGGTATCTATACACAATGGAATACTACATGGCAGTCAGAAATTATAAAATCACAGACTTTGTGGCAACGTGGATGGACTTAGAACATATTATGTTAAATGAAGTAAGCCAGAAGATAAAAGACAAACACAGGATGATAGCACTATTCTGAAGCACCTAGTACATTCACCTTATATACAACTAATACTCAACAATCAAATAACAGGGTTTAACAGGGTAGAAATTCCAAACATTATAACAGTCAACATATACCGGAGAGCAGTGCCCAAAACACATGAAAGAGGTACAACACAAACTCTTGACTACACATTATACCACAAAGAAACCAGCAACAACAAAAATAGCAGCATAGAGAGAACAGGTATGTAATCAGACTTCTACTACAAAGGCCCATAATAATCCCTTAGGGATCTTATACAGGATTACAAGTAAAGAATACCATGGGAAATCACTGACTCCAATGGAAGCATTTCATAACAATTTGTTTTAATGCCTTAATCTTAATATATTTAAAATAACCTCTCAGCTTTTCTATACACAGACGTTCTTGGATACAAAGGGTGGACAAACTAAGATGGCATTTCGGGCTCACTCACATGAGATACCATACCCCAGCTTGCACTATGAGAATGTCCTGATAAAACTCTTTAACATACTCTTTATCTCTAGGTTATACCTTCTTTTAGGACCTGAAACACGTGACCAGCCAGGTCACTGAAGCAGCAACTGTGACCTACAGACTTATACTACAGGCCCTACTCATCGAACACAGTCAAGCAAACTAGCATTCCCATTCTCTTTTCTCACTACTTTCTTTTTTTAATTTCTCCTTTTCATTTTAATTGATTTTCTCTTTTCTTCTCTCCTGCGCCTTCCATATACTTTCCCCTTTCCCCCCTTTGGAAATCTGACTATCCTTTCACCCCTCAATCCCACCCAGATTTCCCACCTCATTAAAACTCTTCACCCTCAGTTCTTAACCCATTAGGCATCAAGACTGACCTCCTACCCCAACAAACCAATACCCAGTACCCAAGCAAAGAGACAACCAGTCAAACCCACACCTCGTCCCCTGCAAGAAAAGGCAACTAACTCCCCTGCTGACTATGCTGCTCGGTCCTCCTTATCAACCCTTCCTAATTGTGGACAGTTACTTGAAACCAGACTTAGCTATAAAGGTATCCCCAATGCAAGAACTCTTCTCAAGACCTCCCTGCCGCAAATCTTTTGCTATTCTCAAGAGGGCCAGGTTGTGTGATGAAAAGGCACCCAGGAACCCACACACCACAAGAAAATCTCAAAAGACAATGGGAAAACCTATACTTCCATCATAAGATTAAGACCTGTATTACATCACCTCTTTACCTGCTTTTCCCCAAAAGTAAGGTAGTCTCTTGCATCACTCTGTTCCTTTAATCACTTTTTTATTTCATTTTTTAAATCTTTTTTCTTTATATATATAAATATATGAACATATATTTTTATTTCTATTTTTATCTTTTTTGGGTGTGCTACCTATTTCTGTTTTCTTCTCTTTCCACCCTCAAATGCACCGGCAATATAATGTAGCACCATTTCTCCCAGCAAAGGCACACTAAAAAATGGGGAAATCTTACGTATAAAAACAAGTTCTTATCTACTAGAGATAAGAACGCATACTTCTTTACAATACAGGGGCATCTCCCACCTTAAAAATATGTCATGTGCACCCAACTTAGATCCCAGGTGATTAGACACCAATCGTCCAGCCTTGAACACTGGATCCCAGACATAGAAATGATACAGTTCTTCACAACAGGCACAGAAAACAAATCCCATTCGGGACATCCTTAATACTGCTGGGTCACCAACAAGTGCCAGACCTAATATGATAACGTGACAACGAGGAAACTGGGAACAACTTGACCTAAGAGCAGGTTATCCTACCTCACCAGCTAACAATGAGACAAAATCAGAAGACTTGTCACCCTTTGGTCTGTCCAAATGCTAAGCTCGTGATTTACATATGACTGGCTGATAGAACTATGACCGGACTGTATGTATCCTGGGACCAATAAAAAAGCCCTAGTCTAGGGATCGGCGAGGTTGCTCTAGAGATAAGGTGTCTGTCTTGCAAACGCTAGCCAAGGAAGGACCAGGGTTCGATCCCCTGGTGTCCCATATGGTTCCCCCCAAGCCAGGGGCAATTTCTGAGCACTTAGCCAGGAGTAACCCCTGAGCATCAAATGGGTGTGGCCCAAAAAACAAACAACAAACAAACAAACCAACAAACAAAAAATACCCTAGTCTAGAGTTTGAGCTACGAATTGCACAACAACCATGATCTCTAGTTCCAGAGGTCTGTCTGAGACAATTGCAATGGAATAGGTCTTCTGGAAACATAACGAGAGACCCTATCCCAGGCCCCGTCTTAGGATCCGTGCAATGATCAAGGCCACCAACCACAGAAAACGGATTAAAATGACATGGAGGGAACAAAACTTCTAGAACCACAAAGAAATAATTCATCATAATTTCCACTCCCTGACCTGTGCAGATACAGAGATTTCTAGATACAGAGGTCTGATTTTATCACCCAGGACAGAGCAGAAGTCTTCCATACACCACAAAAGCACCAAGGGGAGAGTAAATGAACCTGAAAGGAGTCTATAGTTAACCCCATGACAATATACTTCAAGGGTGGAGAAACCCTGTTTCTCTTAGGCCAAGGTAATTTCTTTTCGAATGACCCCAATTTTTACTGTGCCTGTGCAGGTGGGAAGAAAAAAAGAAAAAAAAATAAAAGGTAAAAAGCACCATTTTTTAAATTTATTTATCTAGCTTTTTGCCAATTTATTTCTTTTGGTGTGGTTATTGAAGTTGCTGTCTCTGTTCATATTTATTCTTTTCCTTCTTTTCTTTTCTTTCTTTATGTGCTCTGACATGTTTTTTATCTCAAGACCATGGCCTTTATGAGGTGCTTACCTTTATTGTTGGAGTGTTCACTGGATGCTTTATTTGACACTTCTTTTTGTACTGTTGTGGTGTTCCATCTCCTTTTTCCGCTTCTTCTCTCAAAACTAGGATGAGAGCTTCCAGGAGGACTCTACCCATTTTCAGCGTATTTGATTTTTTCCCCAGTTTATTACTTTTCTCTTCTTCAAACAAAACCACATAACTTGAACTATCTAGTTTTGCCTCCAAACTAGAGCAGGAAATAAGGGAGGTACCAAGACCAAACAGGGGTAGGACCACTAAGTAGTTAGCTAGGCACAGCGGGGACCACTTATTCTGGCAGCCCCCGGAGTGAGGGAGGAGGATATGGGAGGTAGAACGGGAACGAAGGTGGAGGGAGGACAATTCAGTGATGGGAATTCCCCTGATTTTATGTTAATATGTACCTAAAATATTATTGTCAATAATATGTAGGACACTATGATTAAAATAAAAATTATATTTAAAAAAAGGAAGTCCTTGGTCATGATTGTACCTTTGTATACATTGCTACTACTGTTGCTTAAATGAAGTCACTCTTTGCCATGTCTTTCTGAGTTCATGTGGAACATACATGTGTGAATGCTCACCCGGGTTCAAGAAAACGATATCCTATTTGGGTTGTATACTATAAATTTACCTGGAGACCATGAAGAATATATAGAATAATACATACATTTTAGTCATTAAATTTTTCCCAGTGTGATCTAACATAGATTTTTTTCTATGCAAGGTGTTGTTGTTGTGTTGTATTTGACCAAAACTCTGCAGTCCTCAGAGGCTGTTTCTGACTATGTAGTCAGGTGGTGTTCAGAGTACCATCCCTGGGTCATAAGCATGCCAGGGAAGTACCTTAATTCCTTTGTGATCTCTCCTGCTCCATGCAAGTATTTCTGACTACACCAAATAAAGGATACCAAAGAAGTTGATGAATAGATGTAGATCACGAACTCAAGTTAGTAAGTTTTCATTAGTTAGCTATATGTTTCCTACTGCTACCATATCTTACTCAATGCAACAAATTTACTGGCATACAAAACATTTTTTTGTGAGAATCGTGGAGCTAAGAAGTTGGAACTAGGTTTCAATGGCTTAAAAATGTATTTGTATGTTTGCATCCTTGTTGGAGGTTCTGGAGAACAGCTACATTCATTGATTTATGACTCCTTTATCCTTTAAATCCAGGAGCATGGCATCTTCAAATCTCTCTCTGTGAATCTTTTGATCTTTTCACTTCTCCACTAAAAAGGGCACATTTTTAAAATTTGAGGTTAACTTAAGCTAATATGCATGTACATGGAAATGTAAAAAATACTATGCCTCTAATGTTTAAGGAGTTACTAAGTTTTATGGCTTTAGATTGCCTTGTGTGCTGTTAAGAAATATTATAATGTGTTACAATCTGGGGACTTGAGGGACAAAGTAATTGTACATGGATTCTGTTTTATTTATCTTAATGTTCTTTGGCTGAAAGTTCGAAGTTAAGATATCAGCAAGGGGACTACTGAGAATTCTGTTTATGGGTGATTGTCCTTCCACTGTAACTTTACCTTGTCCTCTTTCTTTGCATCTTTGTTCTCATAATTAAAAATAAAAAAATTTTAAAAAAGGGCACATTTGAGTACATTGAATCCTCCAAATAATCTTGGGTCATAAACCCATGTCACTTGTATTTGTAAAATCACTTTTGCCATCTAAGGTAATATAATTCAGGTTTTGGGATTAGAACTTGAGCATACACGAGGAAGAGTTTAATTCTGCCTAACCCAGTCCAGTAACTCAAAATCTCTAACTGAATTGCTTCTACCAAGTGATGCTAAAGGAGTTTGCCTGCCATTCCCCTGGGTGAGAGTTCTAAAAAATTGTAGGGAATTGTCACAAGCTTGGGCTTTAGCATTTCACTCTCCGTCTCTGCACCTGTGACTATGAAACTAAACCGAGCCTTTCCTTCTACCTCCTCTAACTGCATAAATAAATGAGTCCCCAGGGATGCTATTAACTTGCTCACGACATGTGCAAGTAAATGAGTTGCCAGCTCAGAATAGCTCTTAAGGTGAGAGTTTGGGATGTGCAATGACACGATTCGACTTGGAAGATGATTCTGACAAAGGAAATGCAATCATTAGTGTGGCAGCCATGCCTTTAGAGGCACAGGGACAGAGAAAATGTGTAAGGGTCTGAGAAAGGCCCAGATGGCCTAAGAGTGCTTGTCATGCTAACTGCTTCCCAGTGCTTATTTCCCATCTGATGCAGAGAGGAACCAGCGGACTGAAAATGTGTGCCTAGGGTTTGGGTGAAAAGGAGGCAGTGGAGGTACGGTACTGAGCTAGGAGAGTGTATAGTGTGCCTTCATTTCTAAATTTCTCAGAGGCATGCTTAAAGTCACCTGATACTAACCACTGTTATTAAAACACAGTAACAAACAGAAGAAATTACCCCAAAATTCAGTCTGGGGGGTGGCATGTAGGTGTGGGAGGCAAATATATTCATTAAAAGCATTAAAAGATGGGGGATGCCTATATGCAACTAATATGGTGTTGCTAGAGATTATTTAGCTGAAGCTGAGCTGAGGAGAGAGAAAGAGAAAGAGAGAGAGAGGGAGAGAGAGTGGTTAGAAATATAAAATACATAATCCATGTGTTGAGTGAGGCTTCTCCCAGGCACCTTGTTCCTAACCCCTTAGGCTGAAGGGTTTGATAATGCAGGGTAGTGGTGGAGAAATTATGAACAGCAGTCAGATAAGATATTCATCGGAGTCAGCTTGCTTTATTTCTCCAGTTTTTCTCTGCCATCATTCTATCTGCCGTGTGCTCATTTTGTTGTTGTTGTTGTTGTTGTTGAGCTCTCCCTGTGCAGCCTATGCCATCCATCTTGCCCCAAAGCCAGCACATTTTTTATTCTTTAATTCTTTATTTTAAAACAGCCTACCTCATCCCAGGTGTAGTTTGATTATCCAGGTGGGATTAACATCTCAAAAAAGTTTAGGCAAATGAGTTTGGGGGATGGGTTACAGACATTACAGAGAGAGAGAGAGAGAGAGAGAGAGAGAGAGAGAGAGAGAGAGAGAGAGAGAGAGAGAGAGAAGAGAGACAGAGAGAGAGGGAAAGAGAGAGTGAGACAGAAAGAGAGAGAGAGAAATAGTAGCCTTAAAAATTTCCAAACCCAATCCAATGACAACAGAATCAATACCCAAACTACAACAAGCTAGACACAGAGGGGACCACTTATACTAGCAGCCCGGGGGTGGGGGGTAAGGAATATGAGATGCATGCTGGGAACAGGGGTGGTGGGAGGACAACTTTGGTGGTGGGAATTCTCCTGATTCATTGTCAATATGTACCTAAAATATTACTGTGAAAGATATGTAATCTACTTTGGTCAAAATAAAAATCATTATTAAAAATATTTCTAATTGTGATAGGGACAGAGCAATATCACAGCAGTAGGGTGTTTTCCTTGCATGCTGCTGACCCAAGATGGACTCAATTTGATCCCTGGCATTCCATATGCTCCCCTAGCCTGCCAGGAGCGCTTTCTGAGCAACAGAGCCAAAAGTAACCCCTGAGTGACACTGGATGTGGTCCAAACAATAAACAAAGAAACAAACAAAAAAAAAAAACCTCTAATTGTATTTTCTGGCTACTGATCTGCAGAATGGCTTGGAGAGCCTGCAGACTTCATTCAGCTCCTCATTTTGTGACATTTATGAGGAGATACCTAATGTGGAGACTAAAGAAGGAAATGCATGAAGTCATGAAATTTTCCTATACATGGATGTACATGGAATCTATCATGCTAAGTGAAATAAGTCAGAGGGAGAGAGAGAGAGAGATGCAGAATAGTCTCACTCATCTATGGGTTTTAAGAAAAATAAAAGTCATTTTTGCATCAATCCTCAGAGACAATGAGAGGAGGGCTGGAACACCAGCTCACTTTATGAAGCTCACCACAAAGAGTGGTGAATGCAGCTATAGAAATAACTACACAGAGGACTACCATAATCATGTGAATGAACGAGGGAACGGGAAAGCCTGTCTGGAGTACAGATGGGAGTGGGGTGGGATGGAGGGAAATTTGGGACATTGGTGGTGGGAATGTTGCACTGGTGAAGAAGGGGTTCTTTACATGACTGAAACCTAATCATAATCATTTATGTAATCAATATGTTTAAATAAAGAAAAAAATGAAAAATAAAGAAGGAAATGCAACTAGATGCCCAGACTTGGGCTCCAGTTGAATGTGCTCCTGTCTTTATCCTTGGGACCTTGTCCATTGATGCACAGTGTAAAAATTCCCTGTAGTCTTCCTAATGACATCCATTAAGTGTTCTCTCCTTAAGATCTCAATCTTATTAATTATGTAATAATATATTACAATAATATAATATTAATATAATATATAATCTTTTATATTTAATCGTATTAGTGATTCTCCTTATTCTAGTTTCCTGCCTACTCCATTTAGTCTCTATCCTATAAGCATTATGTGTCCTTCAGGCATACAAGTTTTATAGTGTCCTGTGATCTTTGTCTGGTCTCTTTGGTATCATTCACTCCATAAAACACAGCTGTTGTTCACTATTATGGCCTCTCTATCCAGGCAGTGTGTATAAACCCGGGTCAGACTGCTACATTTTAAAATGTGTGTTTTTCTGTTTTATAATAATGATGCATAAACCACAGATAGCCAATATTTGGCTGAAGCAAAGCTGAGTATGAAGAGGACCAACAGTTATCAGAAAGCTAAATCTTAGTAAGTGGAGCTGAGTATTAAGATGAAAGTGCTGGTTCCACAATTACCTTGAATAAAGTTCCATAAGAAGCCATTACTCCCAGTATATAGTGATGGAACTGTTCCTGGAGCAATCACAATGAAAGGAATTGGTTTCTTAGTTTTTGTAAGTCCTTAGTCTCATTAGACTTTTTCTCTCTTTGGGCTATAGGAAGCTGAGCTGCTTTTATGTAATACCAAATGCTTTTGCTTCTAGTAATTCTGTTTTCCTTTTAAGACAAAAATGCTCTAGAGATTTCAGTATAATTTTGTGAGTTAGTGCATCTCTCTGACTTCCCTAGTATAGGATAGTTCCAAATATTTATGTTCATAGCTCTTCCAACCAAATAGAATGTCCCCTGCTTCCTGGGATTCTCTTTTCTGACAGAAATACAGAAAATCTTAGTGCTACAGCGGTTTATAAAACCTTTCCAGTTTGTTGAATTTGCACAGTGGCCCCTAATAACAAATTTCCCATCAAACTGATGTTCCTATACCTATTAGAAAGGCTGAATCATGAGCCCGGTCTCCATCCTAATTGGAGTTTTTGCTTTCTCAGGTGGAAAGTTAAGCTGAGCATAATTAAAGCATCACTTTATTAATGACTATTTACCTATTACAGAAAAGAAGATGGTGGTCCCACATCAGTCAGTCTTTGCAATGAATTTTCCACAATTTTTCTTCCTTCTTACCTCCTGGGGTCTAAGCTTTGTTTTTCATTTCCTCAAATGTTGAATAAAATTGGTGACTTTATTTTGCTGACTGTGTGACAATTTTCCTCATATCAAAAATAATAGCCCCTTCATTACATATCTATTTTTCTTATTAATGAGATTTTGTGAGGCTTATAATATTTAGCCTCATTCTTTTATTTTTTTAAAGATGGGTACACCCCACTTTGCTCAGGACTTACTGTCTATGCCAGGGATCAATTCCTGGCATTAAGGTCAACGGCTTGCAAGACCCAATTCTACCCACTGAACTCTCTCCCTCCGAGTCCTTTAAACTAATTCCCAATATAAGCATAGTAATGAAAAGCTAGTCTCCTCTCTAATTCTTACATCCTCTCCTTCCTCTGTTACTTCTTTCTTCTCTTGTATGTCTTTATGCACTCATGACTAGTCTTTTATTTATTCTTTCATTGTTGAAGCATTGCTAGTTGTTATCGAATAATCAGCTTGATTAGAAGTTGCATTATTACTATTAGGAATGTTTAATCATATTACAAAGCTTGCAGAACTAGGGAAGATGTATAAATAGCTGGCATAGAGTGTACTTTATGGCATTAGGATATCATGTTTGTGTCCTCTCCAGCAATCACTATACAAATTTAATCACAACCAAGTTTATATTTCTCTAATCAAGATGTAGGAGCAGACAAACAACTTACAATAAGAGTAAGATTTCTCTTTTAGGAAAATAAGGAAGAAATCTGACTGTTCTGATAGGACTTGCTCCCCTTTTCTTCTGAATTGAACAGAGAAACAAAAATATTTCCCAGTGTTTTAAGCCAGTGTTTAGCTGTATTTGCTGGTACAGTACTCAAAATTATTATGTAAACTGTTAGCAACTTGTTAATCATGGGAATGTTTCATTGCTTATCTCATGAAGAAATATCTGTTTTCTAAAGAAGCATATCATTCAGCAAATCAGAGTTTAATACCAACTGATGCCCACCTTTCCGGTGCTAACAATTTCTTTAGCATTGAGGAAGCAAAGAAATTTTTCAGACAGACTTACAGTTATATATGCCAAAATAATATTTTTCTTCATTGATAAATATATCATAGTCACACTTGTATATGGGTTTTTTTTTATCACTGTCTAATCTAAATGCAAGCAACGAGATTTATTGACTAAGGAAAATAATATCTGTATCAAGTTAAAAGTTTAGTTTTACCTTTCTATGTGTCTGACACAGTTTGGGATCAATAAATATATCAATCAAGTTTAGTAAATATTATAAAGCTTAGTTACTCTTACCATTTACTCACCAGGAAATCAGGGCTACAAGAGGTATAATATGTAGTTGTACTGTACTTTATGGTCCAGAAGACATTGTGAATGCAGCAGGTGTTAGATAATGCCAGTGGTTAATGGACTTGGTTCTCTATACATGTTACAGAAGCCTTTGAACATGAAATTTAGAATTTAGTGTCTTTGAACTTTAATATGGTTCTTAATGCGTTTAGCTGGGCAAATTTACAGGCTTGAGATGAACATTAGGTGAAATAATACAAAACAAAGCACCAATTTTATTAAGTACATAAAATAATAAGGAACTATTATTTTAGTTTTTATTATATGTTTCTTTTCTTTACTTTTATTTTTAAATAAAATTCTTAAACGAATCGTTGTGAGATACAGTGACAAAGTTTTTCATGATTCAGTTATACAATATCTAACATATATCCTTTTACTCATATGTTTCCTGCTACCAATGACCCCAGTTTCCCTCTCTCACCCTCCTAGTGCCCTTCCCCTGCCTGCCTCTATGGCAGACATTTTTCTCACTTCTCTCTGTTTCTCTCTCTCTCATGCTTTCATTTTTGTGTGTTAGACATGGTGGTTTGCAATACCGATACTGAAGAGGTATTCATATCACTTAACATACCTCCTTTCATCACCCAGTTCTTGTCCAGAGTGATCATTTCCAACTATCATTGTAAAGTGGTCCTTTCTCTGCCCTAATTGCCTCTCCCCTGAATGGCTACTATTTTAGGAGTTGAGATAATATCCAAGGGGGAAAAAAGTGACATTTTTTAAACTTTTACTATGAATTTTTAATATGACAAATTTTTTCCATTAGTTGCCTCACTTGATCCCTAGAGACAGCCAAGTTTAGTTATATAATATTTACTTTATGTATGATCAACATGAGAATTAAATATAAAGAAAGTTGTTTAATGAGGCTTATCAAAGCCACACATCACTTAATAACATTGTAGTCAACAATGGACTGATTATATGGTGAAAGTTCCAGTAGATTATACATATTTATTATAATATATATATTAGTTTTATATGTAATATAGGTTTGTATAATTGAATTCTATGATTTTTTAGATATTTTCTTTACTGTTAAAGACTATAGTATTTTAGATTCATTTTTCCAAATTACAAAGCTTGTTTTTTCTACTATACCACACTCCAAATATTAAATAAATAATAAAGAATGACTGAAAGAAAAATAAACATATAAATAAAGAATAAAAGAAAGAAAGAAAGAAAGAAAGAAAGAAAAAGAATAAAAAAAGAAAGAGAAAAGAAAAAAGACACGAAGGAGAAATAAATAATAGAAGAGAAAGAAAAGTAAAAAAAATTGAAGCTAGGGGGCCAGAGAGGTAGCATGGAGGTAGGGCATTTGCCTTGCATACAGAAGGACAATGGTTCAAATCCCGGCATCTCATATGGTCCCCTAAGCCTGCCAGGAGCTATTTCTGAGCATAGATCAAGTAGTAACCCCTGGGCGCTGATGGCTGTGACCCAAAAACAACAACAAAAAAATAAAGAAAGAAAAGAAAAAGACAATTGAAGCTAGACATAAAAATAAAAAAGAGAACATCACTGAGAGAGAAATAAAGAAGAAAAATAGAGAAAGAAGAAAGAAAATGCAATAAAGAAAGAAACAAAATGAAAAATAAAAAAGAAAAGGCAAGAAACGAAAGAAAGAAAGAAAGAAAGAAAGAAAGAAAGAAAGAAAGAAAGAAAGAAAGAAAGAAAGAAAGAAAGAAAGAAAGAAAAAGAAAGAAGAAAGAAAGAAAGAAAAATAAGATGAAAGATGGAAGGAAGGGAAAGAGGAAAGGCAAACCAAAAAACAAACATCTCATTAAGGTATCTTTCTCAAAAGACAGAATGCATAATACAGTTTTATCAAACTTTATTCTAAAATCTGTATGACTTGTTCCACATTTCTTGTTAAATATTTATTTAGCAACAACTTGAAATAGAAACTGTAGTTTGATTGAGTTTTATTGGCCTACTCGTCCCCACCTAGCACCATAATGATAAATAGTGCAAATAAAACAATTGTAAATGGAGACCAATACTCATTTTTTGATAGGTAAATAAAGGCTTTATTATGGTAATTTACTCACTTCACTGTTCTGCCGCTTTGATGTTCCAACAACCTGGTAAATGGTCTGTTTTGTAGCTTAGAAGCAAACAAAATGCATTGGGTAGTAGAATCCCAACTACATATCAAGAAACTAAATAACTACACAAATACAGGCTTTCAAATGGATTCACCTATATCTGAATTTTGACTCTTTTCTTAATACAAGACACTTTACACACTTAAACCATCTCAAACTGTTGCTTTATCTTATAAGTGAAGAAAGGGGATGAAGTAATAACTCAGTGGGTAGGGCATTTGCCTTGCACACAGCCAACAAGGGTTAGATCCTTGGCATCCTCTCTGGGCCCGTCAGTCTACCAGGAGTGTTTTCTGAGCCCAGAGCCAGAAGTAACCTATAAACACCGCTGGATGTGGCCCAAAAACAAAACAAAAAAAGTGTCTAATTTTTAGTGTCTGTTCATTTCTTCTCCCCATTTTTTTGATGGGGTTAGATGTTTTTTTGTTTCTTGTTACGTACTATTAGTACCTTGTATATTTTTGATATTAGCTCATTATCTGATGGGTATTGGGTGAAAAGCTCTCCCATTCTGTGGGAGGTTTTTGTATCCTCATCACTATTGTCTTAGCGGCACAGAAGCTTCTCAGTTTAATATAGTCTTATCTGTTTATCTCTTCTACTTCCAACAGACAGTAAAGATGATCCCAAGTATTGGCCACATTAAAGAACAGCCCTGTTGTTGACCAATATAGATCTTCAAGTGGCCTGGGCTTCTCTTCCATGACATGCTGCTCCCATCTAACCACACCTATGGTAGAGTTAAGAGTCTCCTGATTAAATTGTGCAATGCTGAGATCTCACAACTATTTTCTCACACCTAATTTCTCCAAGCTATTTGAATGACTTTACTCCTGCTTGTTTTATGATAAAATAACAAAGATCTCACTTGTTTTATTTTTTCTTCATGTAATGTGGTCAAGATAACAATCTCATGTAATCTTGGCTCCACAAAACATTTTTAACAGAATTAATACTAGCTCAAGTGGGAATATTTTTTGGGAAAATAAGTGACAAATATTTAGATGTCTAGTATCGACAGCTGTTAATATTAACTCTCCTGTTTATGTTTCTTTATTGCTCTTTTACAAAGCCATATAAGATAAGCTACAGTACTTCAGCCCTAGGCCTTTTCAAATTTTTAGTCGCTACAAATAAAATATGTTCAGGCTTTCCCAGCTATCTGACTGCAAAAGATTGTTTAGAAAGTCCTCCTTTCCCCACCCTTGAATTTTAGAAGCATCAATTCTGTTTTCCAATTCCTTTACTGGATTAAATTTATGAACTGCTCAGTCCTTCGGATGATAAATGTGTTTATTGTGATCATTTCCTCCTTCCAGTTTCCAATTAACATGATTGGTATGGAATCTACTGAGACAGCTTAGGTGTTGGTACTTTCATCTTGCAGCTCAGTAACTGAGTCAGCAAAAATTTCATTGTGGTCATCTTCTTGTTGCAGTCTTTAACAATAGCTCAATATTATTTCCATCCAGTTGTGGAGGGAAATAAAATTTAAAAGCTGCCATCGAAAGTTATAATTTTTCTTTTAAAGAGTATGCAGCATATTTTCTATATATTTTCAGGCTTGGGAAGCTTCATATTTGCATAAGAAAATAGACTGTGCATTGAATCAGGAAGAATTACATATGATTGCATTAGTTTCTACAAATGCAGCATGATGTAGGAAAGGTAGAAGTAATAAAGACATGGGAATGACTTTTGGGTATTCAAGAAGGTTGTTCAGATCTTTGTCTCTATCTTCCACATCTTTCTAACAGCTTAAATCCAAATCTCAATGGAAGAAACAAAGTCTAAAAGAGATTTTCATTCTTCCTTCTTGGCTTTCTCTGTTTTCATTTCCCTCTGCTTTTTGGTTTCCATAATCTCTTGAATATTCCTTTCATTATTTTGATTACCATCAGCATTTGGCACTGTAAAAGAATGCTGGTAGTAGTTTGTGAGGCCAAAGTTGACTCAATTATTAAATCTGTTACTTATTTTGGGTAGAAGTATTTATTCTTCAATTGTCATTCTAGTATATGTAGAATAAAAGAGAGAGAAATATATACATAGTACTTACCTCTCAGATATGTTGGAAAATAATGCAAGAAAAATAGCTAGCACAAAGCTAGTGCCCAGTAAGTTGATGTATTTATCCAATAAAATAATAGCTAACTGCAGATACTTTGGAGCATCCCTGCTTGCATTTAAACTCAAGTGCATTCTTTTACTATTGTAGTCTTTGACAAATTTTCTAGACTAAATGTCAAGAGACAGTATTCCTAGCAGTCAAGACAGTACATGATGTAAAGACATGAATGTGTTTCAGGTATGGTGATGACATATTTAGGGTTCAGGTAGCATGCTAGAATAAAGATCTGAAGGCAAAGTCTAATGTTGACTCAAATCTTGAACACATAGATTGATACCTTCATGTGCCTGTGGCTCAATGAATTTTTCTCCATGAATGATAAACAAAAGGTCAATGCTTACACTTAAAAAATACAAAGTATTTTGCTAGGAATATATATACACATAGGTAAAATATTATAAAATATACAGGTTTGACTAAAATCAGATTGTTAAAATTTTAGTAACAAATATTAAAATTAAGTTTCTCTTATATCCTACAACAATCAGAAAGTGAAGAAACATGGTTGATACAGCAATTCCTTTACACTGGAAATCTGGGGTCCTTATAGTATGTTGCTCTGTTCCATTTAAAATGGTTCCCATTTCTGAGTCCAAGGTGACTGCTCAAACTCTCACCATACTCTATTTGTGCCATTGGCCTGAAGATAGATAAAAGAGAAATTAGTTTTAAAGCATATGATAATTAATTTTAGGAGCTAATTGATCAAATCAGAGAATACATGATTAAACACATTGGATAAGCTAGAGAATGTTTCTAAAAGTGACTGAGTAAAACTGACCCTTTAAAACATGCATTGTCAAAACCACTGAGAATCTGAGCAGAACATAAGTGTAGAGAAAAGTTGTATTTTCACTCCAGTCCCTCTCTACTAATCTCTTCTTTACTGCTTAATATTGGACATTCATCTTATTCTCTTCATGCTCCTGGTTATCAGGTCTTCACACCAAAACTAGAATTTATATCATCTATACCACTGGCATACTTGGGTTTCCAGCTCATAGCTGAAACCTTATGGGATTTCTATTTTGTAATCATACAATTAGGAACCAGTATCAAATAGTAAATCTCTATTTCTCCATTTTTAACTTATGAATGCTTATCTTTACTTTTACCTACCTATTTTCGAATATGTATACTCCTAATAACAATAAGCTGAGTAGCTTTATCTTTACTAAAATTTTAACTATGGTAGAGAAAGGGAAGGAAAAAGGTGTTGGGATGTCACTTAGTATGTTGTTCTGTCAGCTTTTGTTTTCTTTTTTCACAAGACTCTATTAAGGATCAGAGAGATAGTAAAGAGTCAAAGTGTTTATTTTACATGGGGCTGACCTGAGTTTGTCTCCAGTATTTTAGTAAGGTCTCCTGAGCAATTTTTGAACTGTGGAGAGCCACATTCGCTCATGATTAAGTGTGTTCCCAAAACAAAAAATTTTAAGACTTACTCCATCCTGGAGAAGCCCATATTCTCTCTTGAACATATATTCCCCTTTCTCACATTACTCTAGAGTTTAATAAAGCTATTTTTTCTTCTCTAACTAAGGAGCCTGCTACAGTAATAGTTACTATGAAGTTTAAAAACATGCTGTTGTTGAGAAGTGAGTTCCTAAGAGGATTTTGATTCCATTCCCATTCTTTCTGATTATGCATTCAAACTACTTCAAAGGAGAAATCCTAGAGGGAAGGATTCTGTTATAAAATACTATGAGGTGCAACATACACTATATCTGAGAGGTATTAGAAGTTGCCTACTATTATTATATTGAAATATTGTAAAAGTACAGTTTTATTCATGAATCTGAATTCTCAAATGATAGTATAAGTCTGCTTTATACTTTAGATAGGTTTATAAATAATTAAATATTCTTTAGGGACCATAGGGCCAAATCTTCCATATCTGCAACAAAGTAAAAGAGCTTGTCATGCTTCAGGACATTCTCCATCATTCATGTTCCATGGGGATTTTTTAGAATGATTAAAGAAATTCAAAACCTAGGAAGGATAAAAGTTTATGGAAGTATCCCTTCTCAGGAATAGTGAAAAGGAGATCAGTGGTATTCTTGGGGAAGATATGGGAACCTTAGATCAGAGAATGTGATGGTATATACTTTTAGTTTCCACATCTTATATAAGAGTATTTTTATTATCCTTGTATTTTCACTTTTTCCCATTTATTATGAGATAGATTGTATTTCTCTGATCTAAAGGTTTACTTACAGACAATAGGAAGAAACATATTTAACAAGAGTTCTTAATACAAATATACTTTAAAAAATCCCAACATTGGGGGGCATGGAGATATACTACAGCAGCTAGGGCACTTCCCTGATACACAGGTAACCTAGGTTCAATCCTTGGCATCCCATATGGTCCCCCAAGCCTGAAAGGATGATTTATGAGTACAAAGCCAGAAGTGAAACCTAAGTACTATTTAGTATGGTCCAAGATAGCTCCTCATCATGTCATAACATGGCTTCACTAGAATTCCAAATTCTGAGAATTTGCCTTGAGAAGTACATGCCAGAAAAGCTTCTTCCCCTTTATATTTACCCAGAGATATAGATGATCTCTAAAAATGACTGTAACCTAAAAAAGACTAGATTGCTACCTCAAGCAGATCTGCTGGGTGGAGACAAGTATACATGAGCCTATATGCCTAGAGATACAGTTACAAGAACATAGATATAATTCTCTTAAGCCAAAAACTTTTCGAGTATTATTATGCAATATTATGCGATATTAATTTTGGATTATCTCACTAATATACTAAACTTCATATTTGTCTTATGTCATTTTGTACACATCACAAAGATATATAATTTCTCATGCATGCCACATTGAAAATTAGCAAAACATGGTATGTGAGGAAATATTATCTACATTTTTATTCAGAGACTCAGTTTCTTCTATTTGTTGCATCTATCTTGCCCCTGGGTTTCAAAAATCCTATGCCTCTATTAGGAAATAAATGGCAGGAATAGCTGCTTGGTATTCCTGAATATTTTATGCATTCAACACACACTTTATGAACAAAGTCAACAATATTTTTATAAGGAAAACTAGAAAATATTGTCTAGCTTGTTTTGTGGAGGAGCAGAAAATTTGTTTGATCAGGAATTATATTTTTCATATGTATAAGTATGATGGACACTGTGCCTGTCTGTGTTTCTTGAATACCTGAAGGTCTCCTCAGAGACCTAGGAAGCGCACCCCCAAAAAACTGCATTTTGAAGCTGCCCAGTGAGTAAACTCTGGCTGTGGGGGTCACCATCCAATAAGCTGAGCTCTCTGGCCTGCAGAGATTTCATCCTGCTGTGACTTTGTTCACTCTGAGGACTTCAAGGGAAACTTCTCCTGCCTGTGCCTGTCTGCCTGTGTTTCTGAAGCCCTGAAGGTCTCCTCAGAGGCCTAGGGAGCGCACCCCAAAAAAAAACTGCATTTTGAAGCTGCCCAGTGAGTAAACCCTGGCTCTGGGGGTCGCCATCCAATAAGCTGAGTTCTCTGGCCTGTGGAGACTCCGCCCTGCTGTGCCTTTGATCACTCTGAGGACTTCAAGGGAAATTTCTCCTGTGCCTGTCTGTGTTTCTTGAATACCTGAAGGTCTCCTCAGAGACTAGGGAGCGCACCCCCAAAATCTGTCAACTAGAGGCAGCAGAAGACCACGCACTCTTTCTAACCAATGAACCCCACCACAACACTACAAGCATGACAATGGGGAAACCTCACAGGTAAACACCATGCACAGAGAATGAAGACAAAAGCTCGGATGACCTAATAAATTCCAACCACTTGATTAACCTCTCGGATAAGGAACTTAAAATAGCAATATGGAAGATGTTTGTAGAACTCAAAGAAAGCATAGATTGATCTGGACAGAACACAAAGGCAGAAATTGGAAAACTCCGAACTGAAATAACATATCTGAAAAACACAGTAGCTCAACTGAAAACCTCAATGAATGGCCTCTCCAGCAGGGTAATAGCAGCTGAAGAGAAAATTGGAGTACTGGAAGATGTGATGCAGAAAAACTCAACAGAGCAGAAGACATTGGAAAAAACCTTAAGACAAACTAACATGCAATGGAAAAACTACTTAAGGAATGAGAACAGATGAAAATAGAAGTCTTTGATAAACTCAACAGAAACAACATAAGAATCATTGGAGTCCCAGAGACCCAGGTAGGAGATTTCCAGGAAGAATCAACTGCCAGACATCATCAAAGAGATACTCCCAGAGTTAAAAACTACATGCAATCAAATCCTGCATACCCGAAGAGTACCAGCTAAAAGAGACCCAAAGAAAAACACCCCAAGACACATCCTCGTTACAATGACAAATCCCACAGATAGAGATAGAATACTAAAAGCAGCAAGATCAAAAAGGGAAATTACATTCAAAGGAGCATTCTTAAGACTCACAGCAGACATGTCGCAAGAAACTCTCAAGGCCAGAAGACAGTGGTGGGATATTGTGACAAGACTGACTGAAATGAATGCCTCACCGAGAATACTGCACCCTGCCCAACTCATGTTCAGGTTTGAAGGAAGAATACATAGCTTCATGAATAAACAACAGCTCAGAAATTTCACAGATGAAAAATTAGCCTTAAATGAAAAACTGACATGTCTACTTTATGACTAGAGAGACCAACAAACACAGCAAACTTATCTACAAAGATGACATTAAATCCTATGACAATCATCTCCCTCAATGACAATGGACCAAACTCACCAATTAAAAAACACAGAGTGGCAAAATGGGTCAAAAAGATTAATCCAACCTTTTGCTGCCTACACAAAACACATCTGAATAGTCAGAACAAACATAGCCTCAAAATCAAAGGCTAAAGGAAAAATCATTCAATCAAACAACAACATCAAAAAAGCTGGGGTGGCCATATTAATATCTGATGACACCAACTTTATACTCAGAAAAGTGGCAAGGGACAAAGATGGACACTGTGTACTAATCAAGGGATATGTGCAACAGGAAGAAATCAGACTATTAAACATATATGCACCCAATGAGAGACCAGCAAATTATCTAATACAGTTTCTGACAAATCTAAAAGAAGAAATCAATAATAACACAATAATTGTGGGAGACACCAACATGAACATGGCCCTATCAACACTTGATAGGTCAACCAGACTGAAACCCAACAAAAACATACTAGCCCTGAAAAGAGTAATGGAAGAAAGAGGACTACTATATATATATGACACTCCATCCCAAAAAAACCTGGATACACATTCTTCTCCATTGTACATGGATCATTCTCCAGGATAGACTATATGCTGACACATAAAACATACCTCCATAAAATCAAGAGGATAGAAATCTTGCAGGCTACCTTTGCTGACCACAAGGCTCTGAAATTAGATGTGAACTACAAAGGCACACAGAAGAAAAACTTTAACAATTGGAAATTAAACACCCTGCTACTGAACAACCAGTGGGTCCGAGATGAAATCAAAAAGCAAATCAAAACTTTCCTGGAAACAAATGATAATGAAGACTAAAATGCCAGAATCTATGGGACACAGCAAAAGCAATCCTGAGAGGAAAATGTATAGCTCTACACGCACAAATCAGGAAGGAAGAAGGGGCATACCTGAATAACTTAATGACACAGTTCACAAAATTAGAAAATGACCAACAAAAGCAACCAAAAATAGGGTGACAGAAGGAAATAACAAAGCTGAAAGCAGAACTCAATGAAGTGGAAAACCAAAAGAGAATCCGAAAGATCAACGAAAGCAGAAGTTGGTTCTTTGAAAAAATAAACAAGATTAATAGACCATTGGCAAAACTCACAAAGAAAGAGAGAGAGAGAAAAATCTAATAACCCATATTAGAAATAAAAAGGGGGATATTGCAGATATTGCAGAGATCCAAAGGTTAATCCGAGACTCCTTTGAGAAAATTTATGCTACTAAACATGAGAACCTAGAAGAAATGGAAAAATTCTTGTATATTTATAACCTTCCACAGTTAGAGTAAGGAGGATTTAGCATTTCTAAACATCCCCATCGCTACTGGGGAAATTGAAACTGTAATCAAACATCTGCCCAAAAAGAAAAGCCCAGGCCCAGATCAATTTCCTAATAAATTTTTTCAAATCTTTCAAGAGGAGCTACTACCAATCCTAGCCAGCCTCTTCGATGAAATTGAAAAAATGGAAACACTCTCAAACAGCTTTTATGAAGCCAAAATTACCTTGATACCAAAACCAGACAGAGATGCTGCCACAAAAGAAAATTACAGACCAATATCCCTGATGAATGCTGATGTAAAGATTTTCAACAAAATCCTGGCAAATAGGATCCAATGCATCATCAAGAAGATATACACTACGACCAAGTAGGTTTCATCCCAGGAATGCAAGTATGCTTTAACATCCGTAAATCTATCAACATCATACATAACATCAACAACAAGAAAATTAAAAATCACATGTTCATATCAATAGATGCAGAGAAAGCATTTGATAAGGTCCAACACCCATTCTTGATCAAAACTCTCAGCAAGATGGGAATGAAAGGAACCTTTCTCAATCTAGTTGAAGCCATCTACCACAAGCCAATGGCAAATATTATTCTCAATGCAGAAAAACTAAAAGCCTTTCCTCTAAATTCTGGTACAAGACAAGGCTGTCCGCTGTCACCACTCCTCTTCAACATAGAACTGGAAGTCCTTGCTATAGCGAATTGGCAAGAAAAAGATATCAAGGGAATCCAGATAGGAAAGGAAGAAATCAAGCTCTCTTTGTTTGCAGATGACACGATACCCTACTTAGAAAACTCTAAAGACAATACCAAAAACTTCTAGAAACAATAGACTCATATAGCAAGATGGCACGCTACAAAATTAACACACAGAAATCAATGTCCTTTATACACCAATAATGATGGGAAAGATAAGGAAGTCAAGAAGGCAGTCTCATTTACATTAGTGCCACACAAACTCAAATATCTTGGTGTCAACTTGACCACAGACGTGAAGGACCTATACAAAGAAAATTATTAACCCCTGCTCCAAGAAATGAGAGGACAAACGGAAATGGAAACACATACCCTGCTCATGAATTGGCAGGATTAACATAATTAAAATGCCAATACTCCCCAAAGCATTATACAGATTTAATGCGATCCCCTTAAAAATACCCATGACATTCTTCAAAGAAGTGGATCATACACTTATGAAGTTCATCTGGAACAATAATCACCCTCGAATAGTTAAAGCACTCCTAGGGAAAAAGAAAATGGGAGCATTACTTTCCCCAACTTTAAACTGTACTACAAAGCAATAGTTATCAAAACAGCATGGTATTGGAATAAAGACAGACCCTCAGATCAGTGGAATAGGCTTGAGTTCTCTGACAACGTTACCCGGACATAAAATCACCTAATTTTTACAAAGGAGGAAGAAATCCTAAGTGGAGCAGGGAAAACCTCTTCAACAAGTGGTGCTGGCAGAACTGGTTAGCCACTTGCAAAAAAGCGAACATAGACCCCCAGTTAACATCATGTACAAATGTAACATCCAAGTGGATTAAAGACCTTGTTATCAGACCCAAAACCATAATGTATATAGAACAACATGTCGGTAAAACACTCCATGACATTGAGACTAAAGGCATCGTCAAGGAGGAAACTGCACTTTCCAATCAAGTAGAAGCAGAGATCAAAAGATGGGAATACATTAAACTGAGAAGCTTCTGCACCTCAAAAAAAAATAGTGCCCAGGATACAAGAGCCACCCACTGAGTGGGAGAAAGTTTCACCCAACACCTATCAGATAAGGGGCTAATATCCAAAATATACAGGGCACTGACAGAACTTTACAAGAAAAAAATATCTAATCCCATCAAAAATTGGGGAGAAAAAATGGATAGAGACTTTGATAAAAAAGAAATACAAATGGCCAAAAGGTATATGAAAAAATGCTCCTCATCACTAATCATCAGGGAGATGCAAGTCTAAACAATGATGAGATACCACCTCACACCACAGAGATTGGCATACATCTCAAAGAATAAGAACAATCAGTGCTGGCGGGGATGTAGATAGAAAGGAACTTTTATCCACTGCTGGTGAAAATGCCATCTAGTCCAACCTCTATGGAAAGCAATATGGAGATTCTTCCAAAATCTGGAAATTAAGCCCCCATTCAATCCAGCTATTCCACTCCTAGGGATATACCCTAAGAACACAAGAATACAATACAAAAATCCCTTCCTCAAACCTATATTTATTGCAGCATTATTCACAATAGCCAGGCTCTGGAAACAACTAAGATGCCATTCCACAGACAAATGGCTAAAGAAATGTGGTATGTATATACATACAATGGAATATTATGCAGCCGTCAGGAGAGATGAAGTCATAAAATTTTCCTATACATGGATGTACATGGAATCTATCATGCTGATTGAAATAAGCCAGAGGGAGAGAGAGACACAGAATATTCTCACTCATATGTGGGTTTTAAGAAAAATAAAAGTCATTTTTGTAACAATCCTCAGAGATAATGAGAGGAGGTCTGGAACTCCCAGCTCACTTCATGAAGCTCACCACAAAGAGTGGTGAGTGCAGTTATAGAAATAACTACACAGAGAACTATCATAACTGTGTGAATGAATGAGGGAACTGGAAAGCCTCTCCGGAGTACAGGTGGGGGTGGAGTGGGATGGAGGGAGATTTGGGACATTGGTGGTGGGAATGTTACACTGTTGAAGGGGGGTTTTCCTTACATGACTGAAACCTAATCACAATCATACTTGTAATCAAGATGTTTAAATTAAAAAATGTATGATGGACAAATACATTCCCCATTATTTATCTTACAAAGCATTAAGCAATACAAAGAAAGTAAAAGAAGTGCTCAAGTGTCTTTAGAGGAGACAGATAAATTGAATAGGAGACATCAGAGTATCAGGAATGAAAAACCAAAACAACATAATGGATTATGTTATAATTCACTTACATAAGTACATATTAATTTTTTCTATGATTTTAGAGAGCTGTGAATGTATTTGATGAATTAGGAGTACTTTTTGGAAAGCTCATGTTGGCTACAGTATAGAGAGAAGTTTGAATGGATTGAGTTGACAAAAACTCTCAACAAGATGGGAATGGAAAGAAATTTTCTCAATAGAGTCAAGGCTATCTACCACAAGCCAATTGGCAAATATTATTCTCAATGAAGGTAAACTAAAAGCCTTTCCTCTCAAATCTAGCACAAGATAAGGCTGCCTTCTCTCACCACTCCTATTCAGCACAGTGCTGGAAATTCTTGCCATAGCGATTAGGCAAGAAAAGCATATCAAGGGCATCCAGATAGGAAAGGAAGAAGTCCACAATCTCACTGTTTGCAGAAGATGATATTATAT
This sequence comes from Suncus etruscus, assembly GCF_024139225.1. NCBI lineage: Eukaryota > Metazoa > Chordata > Mammalia > Eulipotyphla > Soricidae > Suncus > Suncus etruscus. Next base: position 42,599,770 of record NC_064866.1, on the reverse strand, counting down.
TTATAAATCAATAAAGACTGCACAAAAAAGCTTCTTGAAACAATAGATTTATATAGCAAAGTGGCAGGCTACAAAGTTATTAAGCAAAAATCAATGGCTTTTTAAAATACAAATAATGATAGAGAAGAAAGTGACATTACAAAAACAATCCAATTGACATTAGTGTCACACAAACTCAAATATCTTGGAGTCAACATAACTAAAGAGGTGAAGGTTCTATACAAAGAAAACTCCAAAAACTCTGCTTCAAGAAAAAAAAAAGAGGACACACAGAAATGGAGACACATACGATGCTTATGGATTGAGAGGATTAACATCATTAAAATGGCAATACTCTCCAAAGTATTGTACAGATTTAGTGCAATCCCTCTAATATTACCCATTACATTCTTCAAAGAAGTGGATCAAACGCTCCTGAAATTCATGTGGAAAAATTAACACCCATAAATGGCAAGAGCAACCCTTATGGAAAAGAACATGGGAGGCATCACTTTCCCAACTTTAAATTTACTACAAAGCAATAGTCATTAAAACAACATGGTATTGTTATAAATACAGCTCTCAGATCAATGAAGTAGTACTTAGTATTCAGAAAATGTTTCCCAGACATAAAATCTATTAATCTTTGAATAAAGGATAATAAATGCAAAATGGAGCAAGGAAAGCCTCTTCAAAAAGTGGTGTTGGGACAACTGGTCAGCCACATGCAAATAAGCAAACTCAGACCTCCATCTAACACCATTCACAAAGGTCAAATCCAAATGGATTAAAGATCTTGATATCAGACCCAATACCATAAGGTATATAGAATAGCACATAGGTAAAACACTCCATGGCATTGAGACTAAAGTTATTTTCAAGGAGGAAACATCACTGTTCAAACAAGTGGAAGCAAAGATAAACAAATGGGTCTATATTAAACTGAGAAGCTTCTGTACCTCAAAGGAAATAGTGACTCAGTTACAAAAGCCACCCACAGAATGGAAGAAACTATTCAGCCAATATCCATCAGATAAAGGGGCTAATATTGAAAATATACAAGGTATTGACAGAATTTAACAAGGAAAAAATCTAACCCCATCAAAAAAATGGGGAGAAGAAATGAACAGACACTAAACATTAGAAACATTTACTTACACCCTTGCATATACTTCTCTATAATATTGAGGGTGGGCCTTCCAAGTAATACTCCAAGTAATGGCTCTGCAGAAATATAGTTCCCTGAGCTCCAACAGGACTAATTCCTGAGTGCTTGCGAATTATAAGTGATGCCAGGGATCAAACCCAGATCAACAATGTGCAAAGTAAATGCTCTACTCACTGTACTATTCTAGACCCTCAGGTATATAACTTTATATTTCTACTATATTGTGATCACCAGAAATCTACTCTCTTCCCTACCATATTTCCCTACCTGTTTGTCAAATATGCAAGTGTTCCTTTTCTCCAAAACACTTTATCTCTTTTGTCAGGCTGCATGCAACAAACTCCTTTGCTTCTATGAGATATTCCGAGCTCCTTCCTTATGCTCTCAAGATTTATTTTGCTATATAATATCTATCATTCAATATTAATTGATATAGTTATCTCAGCTCTATATCCTATTTGATACTTGAACTGCACCACATGCTAACAGAATTACCCAGGCAAATCATTTAATCCCTCTAGGTTCAGTTTTCTGTGAGAAGGAATGGAGAAAATGTGTTTTTAATGATGCTACTGAGAGAGTAGCGTATAAATTACTTAGCAAAATGCCTGGAGCAGAGTGAATGACTTCCCCAAAGCAATGGCAATCATCTTCATTATTGCTGCATTATTTTGTATTATTTAATCTTCACAGCAGCAGTTGATGTTGAGGCTATTGTGCTCATTTTTACATTCCTTATATTTCCGTAAAATATAAGCAAAGAATTTTTCACCTTTCGGTTTAAAGGGAAAAAAATAATCTCAGGAAAAACAATTTTGTCTTATCTTTCAGTTCACCAAAACTTTCATAAATGCTAATGTACATTGTTTTTTAAATTCTTCCAAAATTATTAAACAATTGGGAATGCTACAAAACATATTTTCCCAGGCCAGCATTAGCATGATTTCAAATTCAGGAAGTAAGAAAAGAAGGAGATGGAAGAAAGGAAGAAAGGAAAGAATGAAGAAACTAAGGAAGGAAAGAAGAAAGGTAGAAAGGAAGAGCATAATATAGCATAATGATGAAAATATATGCAGAAATATCAATAAACTTTTATCAAATCATGCTCAAAAAAGATTAAGATATTCAGCACCGTGGTTAATAAGAGTTATTTCAGGATTTCAAGCAGATTTTATTATAAGTAAAACATTTTATGTAGCATACCAAAACAATCAAAGGAAAAGTAAAAACTATATAAAATTATATAAAAAGTAGATGATGGGAGCCATGGCTTGGTTGGTCTGGATATTAAGGGAATCCTAGGGGTTCCTCAGAAAGGTATATTCACAAGAGTTGGTGAAATGAGAAACAAAACCACGTTCAAAAGTAGGGTGAATCTGAATCTGATGTTTTGAAAATTATAGCAGGCTAAATAAGCAAGATTCTTGCTACTTTATTTTAGGCTTTGCCCTAGGATCTCTGCAAAAAATGAAGATCCCTAATTACAGACTTTGACAACCATGACTCAATAGAACTTTTCCTGGGACCATAAAAAAAGACATTGGGGTTTGACAACTAATATTCCTGGAGCCTGTAGTTAGTCTCGTGACAGTATGTTTCATATCTCTTAGGCCAAGGAAATATTTTTTTTAATTTCCCCAATGTTTACTGTGCCTATGCAAAAACAAAACAAAACACAAATAAACAAAAAACTTGCCACATCTGTCCTCCCATTTTTTCTTTTTCTTTTATTCTTTATTTTTAAATTTTATGCATATTTATAGCTTCTAGATAGGAGCCCCCACTTTTGATTACAAAATCATAGAGCATGAATCATCTTGCTATGCCTCACATTTATGTCTTCCTACAAACTGAGAAAAGGGAAAAATAATGGATATTATTTTAGAATGGAAATAAAAAAATAGACTGGAAATAAAAAAGTGGTCAACCCTTAATACCTAAACCAATGTTAAAGACAGTAGAATCAAGAGACCCAAACTATAACAAGCTATCCACAAAATGAACCTGTTACACTAGCAGTCTGACATGCTGGGCACAATGGCAGAGGGAGGTCAACACTGGTGGTGGGAATGGCCCTAATTCACTATCCCTATAACTGAAGTACAACTGTGAAAGACATGTAATTCAATATATATATACACATGTGTGTGTATATATATATGACAATTTTCACAAATTAGAAAAATATATAGTCTGAAGATAGTCTGGGTCTAACTATTGTTATCATAACATTCTGGTTCTTGGATTTGAATAAGTTGGCCAATTTTCCCTAGTATCAGTTTTTGGGGATTTTTTTTTGGAGGGGTGGGTTTTAAGTTGCACTCAGAGGTCATTCTTTTTTTTTTTTTTGGTTTTTGGGTCACACCCAGCAGCATTGAGGGGTTCCTCCTGGCTCTATGCTCAGAAATCGCTCCTGGCAGGCTCGGGGGGACCAAATGGGATGATGGGATTTGAACCACTGACCTTCTGCATGCAAGGCAAACATCTTACCTCCATGCTATCTCTCTGGCCCCTCAGGGGTCACTCTTTGCTCTGTCCTCAGAATTGTTCTGTTTCGGGCTCTAGGGACCATATGGGATGCCAGGGATTGAATCTATATTCATCCAGAGTCAACCACATACAAGGCAAACAACCCACCAGCTGTGCTATTGCTCTAGCCCGAGTCTCATTTTTATATTTGTAAAATGGACATAATACTAACATCCACATACTAAATTCTGAAGATTGAAGGTGCTACTATATATGGCATGAACTAGTACAGAGAGGACCTTCATACAACTACAGCATAATACACATAATGAGGTATTAGTTTTTAATTCTAAACAATTCATTGATTAATTTCTCTCATTAGAATGCAAGCTACATGAAGGCAAACTTATCTGTCTTATTTTATTCTCTCAATTTTATTTTTTCTTTTAAAACTATTTCCTTTGAATATTTCTTTTAGATACACCCCTTTAATAGGCATAACTGTTTTCAAATGTCTTCTTATGTAGCGGCAACTTTCTTTACCCACGGGATCCGTTCACTACAGAATACTAGTAGACAAGTCTCTGTCGAGAGTTCCTTGAAGCAAAAGAATCTGGCAACAGTCGGTCTTGACACCTCGGATCCCCACATGCTCTAGTAATACCTTGTGGCATGGTCCAGTTTTGCATAGTCACATTAAAATTGGAAAAGTTAACAGGTGCAAACAAGTTCTTATCTAATAGAGATAGAAACACAGATATTTTTTAATACCGCAGCAGGACCTTACACCCTAAACACTTGGCGTAGTGACTTGGCTTGGACTTCAGTTGATTGGACATTGACCATTCACCCCTGAACCATGGATACAACCTACAGAAACAAACATGGTTTCCTACACCAGCACCAGGAACATAAATTCTCCCAAGAAAGGCCCCACTACCCCAAGGCATTGACATACTCCAAAGACAGTTTTTATGTCACCTTGACGCTTTTAGGGCAGGATTCTCTGCAATGCTAACTGACTGTAAGGAGGAACCAGAAGACACTACACAGCACCCAGACTTTGACATAGAACTATACAGAAACCAGGATCTTTAACTACATTACCTGATAGCAACAACTGTGATGGGTAAGAGCTGACCATTGAGAATGTCTATGGGATTGGACAACTTAGTATGCCTTGAGCCTGGAGTTGGTCTTTTGCCAAAATACTTCAGGGGTATGATCTCCCTGTTTTTTAGGCCCAAGGTCTTTCTTTCCAATTCCTTCCATATTTTGCTGTGTCTATGCAAATGACATCTGCCACTCACACACATTTTTTTAGTGTATCTCCCATCTCTAAAGTTAAAAAAAAGGAGCATAATAAACCTTTTTGGTGATACAATAATTTTCACAGATATAACTGCTAATGAATTCTCTCTCCTTATTTTTCCATATTTTAATAAATTCTCTATTTTCTTTCCTTTTTTAATAAATTCACTTTCTGTCATCTTAAAACAAATGTATTATAATATGTTATGTCAACTCTGTGATACATTTTCTTTTAATAAATTATAAAAATTATTTTACTGTGATTTACCCAGTTATTCAAAGTAGAATTTATGAGATGTAATACTCCAATATCAGTCCCACCACCAATGTCAACTTTCTTCCACCAACGACACTAGGTTGCTTTTCATCCCTCCAGCCTACCTCCTTGCCATGTACATTTTTAAGGTTGTTGTTGTAGGTTGGGTCTCATGCTACAGTGATGTAGCTCTGTGATTCAGAGTTACATCATATGACATACCACAATACAACCAATATACCTTAGGTCCCTGACCACCTATTCCAGGTATCTCCCATCTGTCACATCTTCTCTCTTGGCATCTTTCTTTCCCTGGCTAGTCATTTCTAAAATCTATGGACAAAAATTTCTTGTGCTGTTATGCTAAATACTACATATAAGTGAGATCATCTCCAAACTACCATATAACTTCAGATTTTTTATTAATGTTATTACATATTAGAAGCATATTAAACACATGGTGTATTAATTAATGAAAATATAATGAAAATAAAATAATTATAAACATCTTTAAGTCTTTCAAATAAAATGTATTTAGTTGGAAATTCCCAGATGAGAAAGCAATAGTTTAAGAAAATATCAAGAGAACAAATGATAAAGAGCTTTCAAATTTTAAGAAAGATAACAAACATCAAAAAAAATCTTGCAAATAACTTCAACTTGAATGGAGTTGGGGAATGTCAGGTCAAGTGAACTGAGTCAGAAATAAAAACACAAATACCAGATAATCTCGCTTATATGTGGAGTATAAGAAACTAAATTTGGGGTCCAGAGTGGTGGAACAGTGGTAGGGCATTTGCCTTGCATGTGGTTGACTTAGGAGAGACCGCAATTTGATCCCTCATATGGTCCCTCAAGCCAGGAAGAATGTTTTTGGTGCATACCAGGAGTAACTAATTCCTGAGCATCACCAGGTCTGGCCCCAAAACAAACAAACACAAAATTAAATTTGGGCTAGAGACTAGGCTAAGCACATGCTTTGTTTTCTGGAGGATGGGTTCAATCCACCATCACTAAGATTGATCCCTAAGCTTGGAGCTAAAAGAATTTTCTAACTGAAGAAAGGAAGGAAAGAAGGAAACAAAGAAGGAAGCAAAATAAGGAAGGGTGGGATGAAAGGAGGGAGAAAGGGAGGAAGGGAGGATGGAAGGAATGAAAGAAGGAAGAAAGGAAGGAAGGGAGGAAGGGAGGAAGGAAGGAAGGAAGGGAGGAAGGAAGGAAGGAAGGAAGGGAGGGAGGGAGGAAGGGAGGGAGGAAGGGAGGGAGGAAGGAAGGAAGGGAGGGAGGGAGGGAAGAAAGAAGGGAGGGAGGGAGGGAGAGAAGAAGGGAGGTAGGAGGAAGAGAGAAAGAAAGGAGAAAGAGGAAGGGAAGGAGGAATTAAAGAGACAATATTGGTGTCAGAATTCAATCAGGGTTGCTGGATGCAAGGTTAGTACTTTACCCACTGTGTCATTCCTCCCAGTAACTTGAAGAATGAAATGAATTGTCCGAATTTAGTAGAGATATCCAGAAAACTGTACACAGTACAAGCAGTTTACAATTTCTTTCCATTTGTACAATTTTTTTCAAGTATACAGGATCATTGTAGAGGAAAAATTATTTTCTGGAGATAGTACAGCAGGTAGTGTTTGCCTTTCATACTTTTGATCTGAGTTTTATCTCTGACACTGTATATGATTCTGTGCTTATATGTGCTGTATATGATTCTCTATGACTTATATATGCCTTATAAGATTCTCTGTGCCTTACCCCTGAGCAGAGCCAGGAGTAAGAACTGAGCACTGCCAGATATGGTCCAAAACAAAAACAAAAAATCAAGTTTTAAATAAACTATTTGATGAATGAGAAACTATGTACCAATATATTTTAAAATAGATAATACACAAATATCCTTTCTGATCACTAAAAGGTACATTTAGAAATAAGTATCAGAAACAGAAATTGGAAAAATCGCAAATTTATGATAAAACTATGAAAATTTAAAAAAAGAACAAATGACCAAAGTTGCTTCAAACTACAAAAGTTGATATATATTCCACAATAATATAATAAAGGAAGAATTATTGTCTAATACAGAACAAATGCTTAAATAAATTTAATATCTTTTCATGATAAATTCTCAACAACCCTGCAGTAGAAAAGTATTTTAGCATAAGCAAGATCTAATATGAAAATTCATAGCAAACATTATAATTAATGTTGAAAAACTTGAGGCTTTTCCTTTAAAATCAGTGAAAAAAAGACAAGTACATCTACTATTCCCACTACATTTGAAATAATAGGCATGCAATTGGGCATAAAAAGAAATAAAACTTGTCCAAATAGGAAAGAAGATAATTTATTTAGAAGTAATATAATTTACATATTATTTCCAGAAAATATTGTAAAAAATAACAAATTCAGCAAAATTGAAGACAAATCAAATTTTTCTATAATAGACTCAATAAGACTAAAATATCTAAGAGATAAGTACCTAGCATAACAAAAACTATAAAGCTCTTCAAGAAACGAAAGACAAAATAATGAAAACATATACTGATAAACTAAGTTTGCTAAGGTGACAGTAATACTCAAACAAATCTAAACGTTAACTCTATTCCCTATAAGAAAATATAATTTAAGGAGTTATCAGAAGCCAAAGAAATCTTTTTAAAAAAATTTAAAAAAATTTTTTTTCAAAAATTCTATAGGATTTTTCACCTTAATTTCAACTCAAAACGCTGCAAAGCTACAGTAACCAAAAGAAGATGGCAGGGACTTTAAAATAGACATATAAATTATGCACATCAATCCCAGAAATAAACCATCTCAAATATGATGAGATGAGTTTTGATAAAGGGGCAAGATTACTCAGTGAGGAAAATAACACTTTTAAAAATAGTTAAGAAAGCTGGATATGCATATACAGAAAAAAAAAAGTTGGGTCCTTAGCTAAACCCAAATAACTACACTGAAACTATCATGGCAATGTTAAAAAGTTAGAGAAGTAGAATGCCTGTCTCCAATACAGGCTGAGTGGAGGAGGAGGGAGATCTGGCAATGGTGGTGTGGTGGGAATGATGCATGGGTGAGGAGAGATGGTCTTTTTATGACTGAAACCCAACTACAAACATATTTATAATCATGATGCTTAAATAAAAAAAATTTGCCACGCCCAGTGACACTCAGGGGTTACTCCTGGCTATGCGCTCAGAAATTGCTCCTGGCTTGGTGGACCAAATGGGATGCTGGGGGATTGAACCCAGATCAGTTTTGGGTCAATCGCATGCAAGGCAAACACCCTACCACTGTGCTATTGCTCGGGCCCCATAAAATATTAGTATCTGAAAAATATTAACTACAATTGGGTCAAAATCTAAACCTGACATCAAACATTATTTAATTCTTAGAATAACATATTGGACAGCAGCTTGATGGCATTGGATTTTTTTAAAAATAAAATTTATTAAACCATTGTGATTTACAGCTATATTTATAGTTGGGTTTCAAACATAAACTGAAACAGGTAGGACCAGTCAGTCCTCCCACCAGAGTCAACTTCCCACCACTAATGTTCTCAGAGTCCATTGCATGCCACCACACTCTAATCCCACTTGCCAGGTCCAGTTTTTATTTTGGTTGTTTGGGGTCTCATATTTTTGTTCTATTTAGATCTTTTCTTCTTTCTTTCTCTTTCTTCTTTCTTTCTTTCTTTCTTTCTTTCTTTCTTTCTTTCTTTCTTTCTTTTTCTTTCTTTCTTTCTTTCTTTCTTTCTTTCTTTCTTTTCTTCTTTCTTCTTTCTTTCTTTCTTTCTTTCTTTCTTTCTTTCTTTCTTTCTTTCTCTTTCTTTCTTTCTTTCTTTCTTTCTTTCTTTCTTTCTTTCTTTCTTTCTTTCTTTCTTCTTTCTTTCTTTCTCTCTCTCTCTCTTTCTTTCTTTCTTTCTTTCTTTCTTTCTTTCTTTCTTTCTCTTTCTTTCTTTCTTTCTTTCTTTCTTTCTTTCTTTCTTTTTCTCTTCCTTCCTTCCTTCCTTCCTTCCTTCCTTCCTTCCTTCCTTCCTTCCTTCTTTCTTTCTTTCTTTCTTTCTTTCTTTCTTTCTTTCTTTCTTTCTTTCTTTCTTTCTTTCTTTCTTTCTTTCTTTCTTCTCTTTCTTTCTTTCTTTCTCTTTCTTTCTTTCTTTCTTCTTTCTTTCTTTCTCTTCTTTCTTTCTTTCTTTCTTTCTCTCTCTCTTTCTTTCTTTCTTCTTTCTTTCTTTCTCTCTCTCTCTCTTCTTTCTTTCTTTCTTTCTTTCTTTCTTTCTTTCTTTCTTTCTTTCTTTCTCTTCTTTCCTTTCTTTCTTTCTTTCTCTTCTTCCTTCCTTCCTTCCTTCCTTCCTTCCTTCCTTCCTTCCTTCTTCTTTCTTTCTTTCTTTCTTTCTTTCTTTCTTTCTTTCTTTCTTTCTTTCTTTCTTTCTTTCTTTCTTTCTTTCTTTCTTTCTTTCTTTCTTTCTTTCTTTCCTTTCTTTCTTTCTTCTTTCTTTTTCTTTCTCTTTCTTTGTTTCTTTGTTTCTTTCTTTTCTTTCTTTCTTTCTTTCTCTCTCTTTCTCTTTCTCTCTTTCTTTCTTCCTTTCTCTCTCTTTCTTTCTTTCTTTCTTTCTTTCTCTCTCTCTCTTTCTTTCTTTCTTCATTTTCTTTCTTTGTCCCCCTTTCTCTTTCTTTCTTTTTCTCTTTATTTCTTTCTTTTTCTCTTCCTTCCTTCCTTCCTTCCTCCCTCCCTCCCTCCCTCCCTCCCTCCCTCCCTTCCTTCCTTCCTTCCTTCCTTCCTTCCTTCCTTCCTCCCTCCCTCCCTCCCTCCCTCCCTCCCTCCCTTTCTTCCTTCCTTCCTTCCTTCCTTCCTTCCTTCCTTCCTTCCTTCCTTCCTTCCTTCCTTCCTTCCTTCCTTCCTCCCTCCCTCCCTCCCTCCCTCCCTCCCTCCCTCCCTCCCTCCCTTCCTTCCTTCCTTCCTTCCTTCCTTCCTTCCTTCCTTCCTTCTTCCTTCCTTCCTTCCTTCCTTCCTTCCTTCCTTCCTTTTCGTTTTGAGCAACACCTGGCAGCGCTCAGGGATTACTACTGGCTCTGCACTCAGAAATCATTACTGGCAGGCTCAGGGTACCATAAGGGATGCCAGGAATCAAACCTGGGCCTTTTCCAGGTTGACAGCATGCAAGGCAAATGCACTACCATGTGTTATCACTCAGGCCTGATCTTTTCTTTCTTAACACCCCCAAACTACTTAAGATCCCTGATGACACTGGATTTAAGAATCATTTTTTAAAGTTGTCAACAAAAACATAATTGACAAAAGAAAATATAGACAAATTGAAATTTATGAATCTTTAAAATGATACGTCAAAGACAATTTAGCATTTAAAATTTAAACTAACTGAATGGAAAAAATAATCTGCAAATCATACATTTGATAAAATATTAATGTTCAAAACAAGATAATTTCTAAATATCAATGATAACAAAAACCCAAAGGAATGTCTGATTAGTATATTAAAGTGCTCAGTATACTAATCATTTAAATTTCAAATCAAAATCTTAATAATAAATCATTTCGAATGTTTTTTCTTAAAATATCACCACCAACAACAATGAAATAGAAAATAAATGAAAATACAGAGAAACCAAAAGTCTTCTTTAGGGAAACGTGAAATGGTATAACTATTCTGTAACATCATGAAGTTCCTAAAATATTACAAATAGAATTAGAATAGGACCTGGCAATTTTACTATTGGATACATGCTCAATATAATTGAAGCAGAGAATCTGATTTTAGTACTCTCAGAGTCACTGTTACTTTATTCATAATAGTCAAGAAGTAGAAACTGCCCAAGTGTCCATAGACAAATATGTGTCATATAAGATGTGAAGCATGTGTGAAACGGAACAAAATTCAGCTTCCAAAGGAAGGGAACTCTGATACACATAAATTTGAAGTCATTATGCTAAGCAAAATCAGCATAAAGGACACTAAGCTATTTCATTTATGTGAGTTGCTTAAGGTAGTCAGAGTCAAAGAAAGACAGTTGCCTAAGTGTGAACGGAAGATAGAATGGGAGCTCTCATGGGCATAGGATTTCAGTTTTGGAAAATTTTAAACATTTTGATTGATGTTTATGCAAGGCCATGAATGTGAATAATACCACTGAGCATATACTTACAAGTATGTTTAATAATATTTTATATTATATTAATTTTACCATAATAAAAATGAAAGATAGTTCCCCTAAAGTTGCCACAATAGCTACACATTTCCGTTTTTCTTAGAAAAATGAAACAGTGTGTTGATTGCCAAGTATCTCAATCAGTTGATCTGCTTTCCATGCTTAAATATTCAAAAGATGATCTTATCACCTTTGATCAGGGCATTAGAAGCCATCTATCTTTAGGATTCTTTAGATATGCTTTCATATGAAAATGAGGCTTCATGTCTTCACCTATTTTCACTCTTGGACCCAGAGTGGGAAGGTGAAATGGATGTAATCAAATCTGTTCAGAATCCTGCAGCTCCTTGAGGCCAGAATGATTGCAGATTGGAAATGCAATGCTGCTCTATGAAATGAGGTAAGGTATAGAGGTAGTTTCAGGAAACCTGATCTCAGGTTGAATTCATAGCTAGGGCTACATTTTGTTATGAATGGTCACAGATTACCCGCTCACATCCATCTAAGCTCATTTGTCCTCAGAAAAGAGAGCTGGCCTCAACATTTCAGAAATTCAGTCTGGTCACAACAGCTGGGTCAAGGTTTCACTCACCTGGAAAAGTCCCACAGTTGCTGGCACACAACCACTGTTATGATTCCAGACCAACACACTACTGGAGTGATTTACCTGATTGAATGGTCGAGGGCTGAACTGAGAATTTAGAGGTCAGAAAAAAATTACCTGAGACAATTTACATAATTTCTTTCCATTTCAGTCTTCTCTTTCTGAAAATGGATTAAGATATACCAGGCAACTTTATTTTCAAACTTATATGTAATAATTCGCTTTTATCACTCAATGTTCACTTCACTTTTTACACTCAAAGCAGATGAGCATTGACAGGTATGAGTCTTTTCTCAGCCTCATTTCTAATATTTAATATACTATTTTGAGTAAAGAAATTTGATACTGGGGCATCTTCTGAATAGCTGCTCCAAATGTTCTTGATATGGAACATCCACCTTGGACAGCTAACAACACAACATGGAGAAATACTTTCATTGTGTACATTACTATTTGTACTGTGTTTATTTTCAACCACTGACTTGTTGTTGTTGTTGTTGTTGTTGTTGTGTTGTTTTTTTTTTTTTTTTTTGCATTCAGGTAGCATTTATTTAAAGGAAAGAAAGTAATTCTGATTAATAAATGTGTGGGTAAAATTCTTTTTTTTTTTTTTTTATTTTAATTTTTTTTTATTTAAACACCTTGATTACATACATGATTGTGTTTGGGTTTCAGTCATAAAAGGAACACCACCCATCACCAGTGCAACATTCCCATCACCCAAGTCCCAAATCACCCTCCTCCCCACCCAACCCCCGCCTGTACCCTAAACAGGCTCTACATTTCCCTCATACATTCTCAATATTAGGACAGTTCAAAATGTAGTTATTTATCTAACTAAACTCATCACTCTTTGTGGTGAGCTTCCTGAGGTGAGCTGGAACTTCCAGCTCTTTTCTCTTTTGTGTCTGAAAATTATTATTACAAGGGTGTCTTTCATTTTTCTTAAAACCCATAGATGAGTGAGACCATTCTGCGTTTTTCTCTCTCTCTCTGACTTATTTCACTCAGCATAATAGATTCCATGTACATCCATGTATAGGAAAATTTCATGACTTCATCTCTCCTGACAGCTGCATAATATTCCATTGTGTATATGTACCACAGTTTCTTTAGCCATTCATCTGTTGAAGGGCATCTTGGTTGTTTCCAGAGTCTTGCTATGGTAAATAGAGCTGCAATGAATATAGGTGTAAGGAAGGGGTTTTTGTATTGTATTTTTGTGTTCCTAGGGTATATTCCTAGGAGTGGTATAGCTGGATCGTATGGGAGCTCGATTTCCAGTTTTTGGAGGAATCTCCATATCGCTTTCCATAAAGGTTGAACTAGACAGCATTCCCACCAGCAGTGGATAAGAGTTCCTTTCTCTCCACATCCCCGCCAACACTGTTTATTCTCATTCTTTGTGATGTGTGCCATTCTCTGGGGTGTGAGGTGGTATCTCATCGTTGTTTTGATTTGCATCTCCCTGATGATTAGTGATGTGGAACATTTTTTCATGTGTCTTTTGGCCATGCGTATTTCTTCTTTGTCAAAGTGTCTGTTCATTTCTTCTCCCCATTTTTTGATGGGGTTAGATGTTTTTTTCTTGTAAAGTTCTGTCAGTGCCTTGTATATTTTGGAGATTAGCCCCTTATCTGATGGGTATTGGGTGAATAGTTTCTCCCACTCAGTGGGTGGCTCTTGTATCCTGGGCACTATTTCCTTTGAGGTGCAGAAGCTTCTCAGCTTAATATATTCCCATCTGTTAATCTCTGCTTTCACTTGCTTGGAGAGTGCAGTTTCCTCCTTGAAGATGCCTGTAATGTCCTGTAGTGTTTTGCCTATGTGCTGTTCTATATATCTTATGGTTTTGGGGCTGATATCGAGGTCTTTAATCCATTTGGATTTTACCTTTGTACATGATGTTAGCTGGGGGTCTAAGTTTAATTTTTTGCAAGTGGCTATCCAATTGTGCCAACACCACTTGTTGAAGAGGCTTTCCCTGCTCCATTTAGGATTTCCTGCTCCTTTATCAAAAATTAGATGGTTGTACGTCTGGGGAACATTTTCTGAGTGTTCAAGCCTATTCCACTGATCTGAGGACCTATCCTTATTCCAATACCATGCTGTTTTGATAACTGTTGCTTTGTAGTACAGTTTAAAGTTGGGAAAAGTAATTCCTCCCATATTCTTTTTCCCAATGATTGCTTTAGCTATTCGAGGGTGTTTATTGTTCCAAATGAATTTCAAAAGTGTCTGATCCACTTCTTTGAAGAATGTCATGGGTATCTTTAGAGGGATGGCATTAAATCTGTATAATGCCTTGGGGAGTATTGACATTTTGATGATGTTAATCCTGCCAGTCCATGAGCAGGGTATGTGTTTCCATTTCCGTGTGTCCTCTCTTATTTCTTGGAGCAGAGTTTTATAGTTTTCTTTGTATAGGTCCTTCACATATTTAGTCAAGTTGATTCCAAGATATTTGAGTTTGTGTGGTACTATTGTGAATGGGGTTGTTTTCTTAATGTCCATTTCTTCTTTATTACTGTTGGTGTATAGAAAGGCCATTGATTTTTGTGTGTTAATTTTGTAGCCTGCCACCTTGCTATATGAGTCTATTGTTTCTAGAAGCTTTTTGATAGAGTCTTTAGGGTTTTCTAAGTAGAGTATCATGTCATCTGCAAACAGTGAGAGCTTGACTTCTTCCTTTCCTATCTGGATTCCCTTGATATCCTTTTCTTGCCTAATCGCTATAGCAAGTACTTCCAGTGCTATGTTGAATAGGAGTGGTGAGAGAGGACAGCCTTGTCTTGTGCCAGAATTTAGAGGGAAGGCTTTCAGTTTTTCTCCATTGAGGATAATATTTGCCACTGGCTTGTGGTAGATGGCCTTCACTATATTGAGAAAGGTTCCCTCCATTCCCATCTTGCTGAGAGTTTTGATCAAGAATGGGTGTTGGACCTTATCAAATGCTTTCTCTGCATCTATTGATATGATCATGTGGTTTTTATTTTTCTTGTTATTGATGTTGTGTATTATGTTGATAGATTTACGGATGTTAAACCAGCCTTGCATTCCTGGGATGAAACCTACTTGATCGTAGTGGATGATCTTCTTAATGAGGCATTGAATCCTATTTGCCAGGATTTTGTTGAGGATCTTTGCATCTGCATTCATCAGTGATATTGGTCTGTAATTTTCTTTTTTGGTAGCGTCTCTGTCTGGTTTAGGTATCAAGGTGATGTTGGCTTCATAAAAGCTATTTGGAAGTGTTTCTGTTTGTTCAATTTCATGAAAGAGTCTTGCCAAGATTGGCAGTAGTTCCTCTTGGAAACTTTGATAGAATTCATTAGTGAATCCATCTGGACCTGGGCTTTTGTTTTTCGGCAGACATTTGATTACTGTTTTAATTTCATCAATGGTGATGGGGGTGTTTAGATATGCTACATCCTCTTCCTTCAACCGTGGAAGATTATAAGAGTCCAAGAATTTATCCATTTCTTCCAGGTTCTCATTTTTAGTGGCGTAGAGTTTTTCAAAGTAGTTTCTGATTACCCTTTGAATCTCTGTCATATCAGTAGTGATCTCTCCTTTTTCATTCCTGATATGAGTTATCAAGTTTCTCTCTCTCTCTTTCTTTGTTAGGTTTGCCAGTGGTCTATCAATCTTGTTTATTTTTTCAAAGAACCAACTTCTGCTTTCGTTGATCTTTCGGATTGTTTTTTGAGTTTCCACTTCGTTGATTTCTGCTCTCAGCTTTGTTATTTCCTTCTGTCTTCCTATTCTTGGGTCCTTTTGTTGAGCATTTTCTAGTTCTATTAGCTGTGTCATTAAGCTACTCAGGTAAGCTCCTTCTTCCTTCCTGATGTGTGCTTGCAAAGCTATAAATTTTCCTCTCAGTACTGCTTTCGCTGTGTCCCATAAGTTCTGAGAGTTTGTGTCTTTATTGTCATTTGTTTCCAGGAACCTTTTTATTTCCTCCTTGATTTCATCTCGGACCCACTGGTTATTGAGCATGAGGCTGTTTAACTTCCAGGTGTTAAAGTGTTTCTTCTGAGTCCCTTTGGAGTTCACAAATAATTTCAGAGCCTTGTGGTCAGCGAAGGTAGTCTGCAAAATTTCTATCCTCTTGATCTTATGGAGGTATGTTTTATGTGCCAGCATGTAGTCTATCCTGGAGAATGTCCCATGTACATTGGAGAAGAATGTGTATCCAGGTTTCTGGGGATGGAGTGTCCTATATATATCCACTAGGCCTCTTTCTTCCATTTCTCTCCTCAGGTCTAGTATATTCTTGTTGGGTTTCAGTCTGGTTGACCTGTCCAGTGTTGACAAAGCCGTGTTTAGGTCCCCCACAATTATTGTGTTGTTGTTGATATTATTTTTCAGATTTGTCAGCAGTTGTATTAAATATTTTGCTGGCCCCTCATTCGGTGCATATATGTTTAGGAGAGTGAATTCTTCCTGCTCTACGTACCCCTTGATTAATATAAAATGTCCGTCTTTGTCCCTTACAACCTTCCTGAGTATAAAGTTTGCATTATCTGATATTAGTATGGCCACTCCAGCTTTTTTATGGGTGTTGTTTGCTTGGATAACTTTTCTCCAGCCTTTTATTTTGAGTCTATGTTTGTTCTGACTATTCAGGTGCGTTTCTTGTAGGCAGCAGAAGGTTGGATTGAGTTTTTTGATCCATTTAGCCACTCTGTGTCTCTTAACTGGTGCATTTAGTCCATTGACGTTGAGAGAAAGAATTGTCCTGGGATTTAACGCCATCTTTATTTCAAAATTTGGTGTGTCTTTTGGGTAGTCTTGTCTTAGATTAGGTCTTTCAGTTTTTCTCTTAAGACTGGTTTTGTGTCTGTGAAGTTTCTGAGCTGTTTTTTGTCTGTGAAACCATGTATTCTTCCATCAAACCGGAAAGTGAGTTTTGCTGGGTATAGTATTCTGGGTGAAGCATTCATTTCATTCAGTCTTGTCACAATATCCCACCACTGCTTTCTGGCATTGAGCGTTTCTGGTGACAGGTCTGCTGTAAATCTCAGGGAAGCTTGCTTGAACATGATTTCCCCTTTTGATCTTGCTATTTTCAGAATTCTGTCTCTATCTGTGGGATTTGTCATTGTGACTAGGATGTGTCTTGGGGTGGTTTTTCTGGGGTCTCTTTTGGTTGGTACTCTTCGGGCATGCAGGATTTGATCACATATATTCTTTAGCTCTGGAAGTTTCTCTTTAATGATGTTCTTGACCATTGATTCTTCCTGGAAATTTTCTTCCTGGGTCTCTGGGACTCCAATGATTCTTAAGTTGTTTCTGTTGATCTTATCATAGACTTCTATTTTCGTCTGTTCCCATTCTTTGACTAATTTTTCCATTGTCTGCTCATTTGCTTTAAGTTTTTTGTCCAATCTCTCCTGCTGTATGGAATTGTTATGTATCTCATCTTCCACAGCACCAAGTCTATTCTCAGCTTCTGATACCCTGTCCCAGAGCTTATCCATTTTGTCATTCACTTCGTTTACTGAGTTTTTCAGGCCTGTTAGTTGACATGTTATTTCAGTTTGGAGTTTTGTCATTTCTGCCTTCATATTTTCTTGGTTCTTATTAGTGTTCTGTTCAACTCGATCCATGGTTTCTTGGAGTCTGTTGAGCACCTTCCATATTGCTAGTCTAAAGTCCTTATCTGAGAGGTTGATTAGTTGTTCAGTCATTATCTGGTCCTCAGAATTGTCATCTTCATTCTCTATGTCTGATGCTGGCCTGCGCTGTTTCCCCATTGTCACATTTGTATTGTGGGTTTTTCTACGTGTTGTAGTGGTATTCATTGTCTATATGATGTAGGCAGCACACTCCTCTGGCTCCTCCCTTTCTGGATGGGCTGACTTGCCTCTAAGGAAGGGGAGTCCTCCGTGGATGAAGCCTCACACTGGGTCAAATCTTAGGCCCGAGCATGTAACAGAGAAGACAGTCCAGAGAGAAATGTTTGCTTCTGTGATATAGCGCCGTTCTTAGTGTGATTTTTCCTTCTTGTTGCAATGGAGTTCTTTCCTTAGAAAGAGTGCACGGCCGCGTAGCGAAGCGGAGCGGCCGTGCTCCGCTGGAGCCTCTTTGTGCCCCACTCGCAAGAGTTTCACGCAAGAGGACAGTAGACAGACATAGACAGGTCACACTCACAGTCTTTCACAGCTGAGCCCCACTGGGCCGGTGTACTTTCGCGGATTTTCCCCGCCTGGTGTCACACACAGGGAGCCAGCTTTTGCAAAGGATAGCCGGTTTTTATGCTCTGAAGTCCCTCCCTGAAAATGGCGTCTGGGTGAGCGAGGTTTCTGGAGGCTCTTTTTTGCCCCACTCGCAAGAGTTTCACGCAAGAGGACAGTAGACAGACATAGACAGGTCACACTCACAGTCTTTCACAGCTGAGCCCCACTGGGCTGGTGTACTTTCGCGGATTTTCCCTGCCTGGTGTCACACACAGGGAGCCAGCTTTTGCAAAGGATAGCCGGTTTTTATGCTCTGAAGTCCCTCCCTGAAAATGGCGTCTGGGCGAGCGAGGTTTCTGGAGGCTCTTTTTGCCCCACTCGCAAGAGTTTCACGCAAGAGGACAGTAGACAGACATAGACAGGTCACACTCACAGTCTTTCACAGCTGAGCCCCACTGGGCCGGTGTACTTTCGCGGATTTTCCCCGCCTGGTGTCACACACAGGGAGCCAGCTTTTGCCTGTTGTGTTGTTTTTAAGGAGCCAAGCCCAGAGGTGCTCAAGGCTTACAGTGGTGCACAGGAGACTGTGCTCAGATATCACTCCTGGCAGGGCTCAGTGGACCATATGTCCTTTTAAAAAGTCATTCTTAAGTGTTCCCTATTGATGAGTGTAAGTTTCATAAGGAATCAAAAGAAGTCTCTGCACCCAAGCACTGTGACACATCCTCGTGATCTCCTGGATTACATGACAGATTCAAACTTTTCATGGCTGGAGCAGTGGTGCAGTGGTAGGGTGTTTACCTTGTACATGGCTGACCTAGGGCCCAAAGCCAGGAGCAATTTCTGAACACATAGCCAGGAATAACCCCTGAGCGTCACCGGGTGTAGCCCCAAACCAAAACCAAAAATGAATCAGTTAGAGCAATAAACTGAGATAAGAAATCTAGTTCTATGCTCAAATAGTAATTCATCCTTTATTTAATTGTATATGAGATAAAGTAGTCAAATAATTAGAAATATAAACTATTATTGGTTATTATTTGCTGTGTCTTTATGTTCCAAGGATTGTGGCAGGTACTTGAAATAAACAAACTTACTAAGTTCTCCTAGCAACACTCTGAAGTTGAATTATTATGTTAGATATAAGGAATCAGAGATTTAGAGAGTTTTAGCTAGTTTTCTAAGTTGATGCTAAATATGGAACTACCGTTACTCTGCTCCTCCTAATTATATAAATATAGCTAAGGAACATCAGCATAAAATGATGCAAAAGTATTAACTGTTTCTGTCTGGGCATCTGAATTTCTCTCCTCTGAATTTGATGCAGATACTTGGTATCTTTGAATAGTCTGATCATTTTTTTTCCCAAAACATTATCCTCTATTTTAAAGCAAATAGCACAAAAAAGAAATAGCATAGGGATTCACTTGGCATATGTGAAGTAATGTGGTCCTTAAAATATCATAACATTTTTTAAATTTTAATTTGGTTATTTTGCATAAAATTTTGATGCTGGAATTCTCTTGAGAAATTGAAAAAAGTGACAACACTGAAGCAAGTATTTTTCCATGGCAGTAAATGGCAACTTTCCAAGTTTTAAGGTTCTGTGATTAGACAGTCTCACAGCTCTCCGCAGCATTCCTTATAGCATTTAACACATTTCATAAATTTACCTATATTTACACAAATATATAATATAGAAACATTACTTGTTTTCTTGAATAGAGTCTGATTTGCTTAGACTGCATTCTGAGTGAATATTAGAAAATATGCAGATAGGAAATAGTTCTGAAATAAACATTCTCAAGTCCTAAAAGATGGTATAGTGGGTAAAGTCCCTGTCTTGCTTACAAGTTGGCCGAGGTTTTTAATTCCAATATCCCATATGACTTCCTGAGCCTGCTCACAATGATCTTATATATTTTTTAATATATCATCAGATCCTTCAGCCAAGAGTGTGTAATGAACAACACCAGGTATGGCCCTAAAAATAAACAAACACTTCTCAATTAATGAAAAATATATGGGCCGTAGAGATAGCATGGAGGTAGGGCATTTGCCTTGCATTGGGACTGGAGAGATAGCATGGAGGTAGGCATTTGCCTTGCATGCACAAGGACGGTGTTTCGAATCCTGGCATCCCATATAGTCCCCCAAGCCTGCCAGGAGTGATTTCTGAGGAGTAACCCCTGAGCGCTGCCGGGTGTGACCCATAAACAAACAAACAAACAAAAAAAGCCTTGCATGCAGAAGGACAGTAGTTAGAATCCTGGCTTCCCAAATGGTCCCCCAAGCCTGCCAGGAGCTATTTTTGAGCATAGAGACAGGAGGAACCCCTGAACGCTGAAAACAAACAAACAAAAAAAGAAATATAATATGAAGGTAGTCTGCCCATATGTCCACTTACCTCCTATATGCTATAATAACATAGCAAACCATATATTTTAATTTGTAGCTGATATTTTGTCCTTTCAAAGAGTTGATCCATGATATACTCAAACGTTGGGCTCTGGGTCCAAATGTTCTGAATATAATAACTTTGCTGTGTTATTAAATGACCCTAAATATTAAAGAAATTAGCCCAGGCAGAGTTGTGTAGCTCTTGTGTTTTTCTTTAACTTATTGAGTTTTCCAAATGGTTACTATATGCTGCCAACTATTGTAATATTATGTATTTATAGGCAAAAAAAATAGATCCATACTCTGCAAATTGTTCTGAGTTGCACTTGGGTAAGCAATCTATAATTTATGCTGTCTGACAAGGCAGGGATTAGAAATAATAACACCTTGATTTTATATACTTTCTTCAACGTATCAACACATCCTTTAGCATGTTTATGGCTTTCTCAACAGGTACCAATAGTAACACATAAATTGAAAAGCTTCATCAACACCTAACCTTCTATAAAATATTCAACATATAAATCTATAGGTTTTGTTATTTGAATAAAGCCATTAATTAATAAAGTTAAATAACTAGCAACTTTCTAGCACTGTGTGTACAACTCATCTCTTAAATGTGGTAAAAGCCGATTTTTAAATGTAGTCTGACAAAATATTTATATTTTCTACTAAATATTTTCTTTTTTATTAAAATTTTAATTTAAGCACCATGATTAAAAACATGATTATAGTTGGGTTTCTACTAAGTGTTTTCTAATGTTTATAGTGTAACTTTTCCTACCGTCCTACTAACCATTCTTTGCTATATTTTCAGCATTTTGTCATTTCTTCTACTATTTATCATTGGCCTCATGTGAGAACTGGGCCGCAGCAGAGCATTGGAAAGTTACCAAGTTTTCATAGCAGATGGATTTGAATACAATCTTGTATCTTTCATAATATTTAACCAAAGAAAACTTACAAAGAAAACAATTTCAGGTCAGGAGTGTCTATAAAATACCCTATATCCTTTGGGAGAGTTAACCAAAGAGAACTGAACAAAAAATTCCATGGGGCAGAGGGGGGTGGGGAAATCCCAGATCAGGAGTAGCTAAATAAAAATATAATCTTCCATTTTGAAGCTATAACTTTGAAGTATATTCAACTTTACCATGACCAAATGTGCTTAGAATATATGCTGACAGATAAATTCTTGGTCTTTTAAACTAGAATTCCCCCCTACATTTGAAAAAGCATAATCATTGGCTTATCTGTCATGATACATGTCATAATACATAATTATTGATCCAAATTTTCCAATGGAGGTTTTTTATGCATTGTTTTTGTTTTTAGGTTGGGACTACCTAGTTTACTCAGGATTACACCTGGCTTCATGTTAAGAGATCAATCATATATGACTATGTGAAGGAAACCATATGCCATGTCAAGGATTGACCACATGCAAGGCAAACACCTAAGTCCTACACTATCTATCCAATCCCATGAAAGAGACTTTTTGGTCCTCAAAAGGAATTCTCAGCTAGTTATTTAGTTAAACAACAACTTAATGTAAAACTCAATGCTCTTTCAAGTCCAGTAAGACACAAAGCTGCTGTTGAAGATTGAATTATCTTAACATACAAACAAATATTTTATAGATTGTGCTAGTTGCACAAATTGGGATCTTCTGTCTAGCTCTTTGAGGGCTTCCTTTCAAAGACACCTACTCCAGTTTCCATTTACTGTATAAGAAATGAATTTATTATTCCAGTAGGACCTATGACCAGGGTGTCAACGTGATATTTGTAATTATTAGTATTTTATGAAAGTAAGTATAGGAAACATTTTTAGTAGAATTTTTATCATTTGAACAAAGCTTCCTTTTATTCAAATTTGTCAAGTTATATGAGGATTCATAATGATATTCTGGAGACCAAACTAGTTAAGTAGGCAGATCTTCACAAATCATATTGTGGCTATTTCAGATTTTGTATAGAGGCTCAGAAATAAACAAAAAGATATTAACAAAAGGGGGCCAGAGAGATATTGCAGTGGTAGGGTGTTTGCCTTGTGCGCAGCGGACCCAGGATGGACCTCGGTTCAATCCTTTGCATTCCATATGGTCCCCCAAGCCAGGAACTATTTCTGAGCACATAGCCAGGAATAACCCCTGATTGTCACCAGGTCTGCTCCCCCCATAAAAAGATTTTAAAAATAAACATCAAAATTATACAGTGTCTGATAATATGTAACATTTTTAAGAAATAAAAAGGAAAGTCAATTTTCATGTAGTTTATTTTCACATATGTAAATGAATAATAATTTTTTTCAGTTGAGAATTTTAAGATTAAATAAAGTTTTCATATATGTCAATTATCTTTGAACGACATAGAGAATAAATAATATAAATGTGAAAAATATGAATGTATAGACAGCTTCTCGATAATAATAACTCTGAAAGACCTAATCACCATCTGCATTATTTGCTGAGTATTTAGTACTTTTATTTATTTTTATATGAATCTTTTTTTTTTTTTTGGGGCCACACCCAGTGACGCTCAGGGGTTACTCCTGGCTATGTGCTCAGAAGTCGCTCCTGGCTTGGGGGACCATATGGGATGCCGGGGGATCGAATCGCGGTCCGTCCAAGGCTAGCGCAGGTAAGGCAGGCACCTTACCTCTAGCGCCACCGCCCGGCCCCTTTTTTGTGAATCTTTAAGCACCATGACTACAATCAAGTTTGTAGTTGGGTTTCAGTCATAAACAGAACACCCCCCTTCACCAGTGCAACATTCCCACCACCAATGTCTCCTCTCTCCTGCCCCTGCCTGTATTTGCAACAGGCACTCATTCTACTTTTCTCATTCTTTAACATTGTCATGCTAACTGTTAGTGTAGTTATTTCCCTAACAGCATTCACAACTCTTTGTGGTGGGCTTCAAATTGTGAGCTGGTCCTTCCAGCCCTTCCAGCTCTTACCTCTTTTGTCTCTGGGCCTTATTAGAATAATGTCTTTAATTTTTCTTAAACCCCATAAATGAGTGAGAATATTCTGTGCCTATCTATCTCCCTCTGACTTATTTCACTCAACATAATAGATTCCATGTACTTCCACACATAGGGAAAATTTTATGACTTCATCTCTCCTGATAGCTGAATAATATTCCATTGTGTATATGCACCACAGTTTCTTTAACCATTCATCAGTTGAAGGGCATCTTGGTTGTTTCCAGAGTCTGATTTTGTAAATAGCGTTGCAATGAATATAGGTGTGAGGAAGGGATTTTTAAATTCTATTTTTGTGTTCCTAGGTTATATCCCTAGGAATGGTATAGCTGGATGATATGTGAGTTTCAATTTTTTGCAAGTGGCTAGCCAGTTGTGCCAACACCACTTGTTGAAGAGGCTTTCTTTGCTCCATTTAGGATTTCTTGCTCCTTTATCAAAAATTAAGTGGTTGTATGTCTGGGAAACATTCTCTGAGTATTCAAGCCTATTCCACTGATCTGAGGGTGTGTCTTTATTCCAATACCATGCTGTTTTTGATAACTATTGCTTTGTAATACAGTTTAAAGTTGGGGAAAGTAATGCTTGCCATATTCTTTTTCCCAATAATTGCTTTGGCTATTCAAGGGTGTTTATTGTTCCAAATGAATTTCAAAAGTGCCTGTTTCACTTCTTTGTAGAATGTCATGTATATCTTTAGAGGTATTGCATTCAAACTGTATAATGCTTTGGGGAGTATTGCCATTTTAATTATATTAATCTTGCCAATCCATGAGCAGGACATATGTATTCATTTCCTTGTCCTCTCTTATTTCTTGAAGCAGGCATATGTAGTTTTCTTTGTATAGGTCCTTCACCTCTTTAGTTAAGTTGACTCCAAGATATTTGAGTTTGTGGTGCACTAATGTGAATGCGATTGTTTTTTAATGTTATTTTTTCTCAATTAATTAATACTTTTAAACTAAACATATAGATTATCCAAACAAAGTTTTATCTTTTAATCCTTAAATTTTACAGAAATCAATATTTATTCTTACAAACTGAATGAAATAGTATATATATTCCCACTGGCAAATTATTAAGCAAGTATCCACAGACATGGCAGGAGAAATCAGGCATTGAGAGGACATACTTCCATAGGACAGACTTTATCGTGTAAAGAGTTCTAAAAAAGTCATGCATATGGTGACTGGTTTGTTCAAAATATAAACTAGTCTTACTTAAAACACTACTTAAAAGTAGTATTTTATTAACTCATAGTAACATGGACATTTCTGACTTACCTACTTTAGATGAATCTAGTTAATATCCCAAAATAACAATGATAATAATGACTTACTGGGACATAGCTATGCACAAGATATTGTCTTAAGAACTATGAGTGTATTAATTAAATCTCAATAATATTGTAACTTATCTATACTATTAGCATCCTCTTTTCTCTGATGAGCCAAGTGAAACAGGAAGTTTGAAAAACTCACACTCTCATACCTAATAAGTGCCATCGCTAAGTATGAGCCTATTCATCCTTATCTAGATTTTAAGTGGTATATTTACAGAAACTTAGTGTTCTATAGCATGGAAAACAAAAGACTTAAAAAGGAAAATGACTAACAATACAAGATCCAGGGCTGCCTTTTATCTTAAGCAGTACAAATCTACTAAAGTTTTACATCAGACCAGCAAATTTGGTGCTAAGAGGTGTCATAAGAATACGATAAACAGCCCCCATCTTGTCCACACAGAGAGGATTGCAAGTCATATTATAAAGGTGAGAGAAGCTTGGAATGATGTAGCCAATATTTTGTTTTTACCATTGGAATCTTTGCTACATTCTTCTGTCCAACATCTGTCCTGTTTTATTACAAATCAAAGAACACCAAATATTACAGACAAAACACCAGAAGCTAAAAGAGGAAGAGGACAGAAAAACTCTATCTTGATCTCAGGCTTCCAACCCCCAAAGTGAGGGACAATACATTTGTATAGTTTAACTATCACCACTTAAGGAATTTTATTACAACAGCACCACTAAACTAGAATAGTGCTGGTTATTTTCTTCCTGGGTTTACTTAATCCAGTAAACACAAATTTTCTCCATATAATATTGGTGTGTTGTGAGGATGATTGTTTGAGTATGAATCAGCACTGTTTTCACTCTGCTCTGTTCCAGGTCCCAGGAGAGAATTTTTTGTGTATTCTATTATTCTCTGGCATCCTGTTGGATTTGGTTCAGTAGTGGTCCCTACAGGGTTACAGAGGGTTAACATTCCCACTGTTGTCTCCTGACAGATGAGGTTAAGTTTAATCAATTGCTGTTCTCTGCCTGTGTTCCCTGCTTACCTGCAATCACCTCTTTCTGAACCCAGTAAGTCATGGAAACGCTGCAATCTTTCAAACTTCTCTGGTCCCAGCATAGTAAAGAATTCTGCAATTGCTTAAAGTTCTCTCACTCTAGGAAAACCATCTGCCTCCAATTATAACCCCTTCCAATTGAACAACATGTTTTAAACTTTACTATCATCAACTATCATTATATATAGTTGAAAAATGAATTGTATATTCTCAATATGAGGCCAAGTAAAATCTAATTTCACAAAGAGGTCTATGTTTTAGAATTATTTAAATATCATTCTTCCACCTTTGTATCTTGCACATCAGTACCCATCTGCAAGAGTGTCTGTGGACTAGTAATATAATCATTTGGGTAGACCATTGTTTTTTAGTGTTTCTACAATTGTGGATCAGTACTGCTCTATATAGGCTATTAATATGAAGATACTGATTATATATTTTTATACAATTTGTAGTAAGCACAGTTATAAGAAAGAGGAAAATATATCGTCACAGAGTGGCTGGAGATTTGTATCAGATATATAACATTTATATTTCAGGTTTGAGGCTGAGTTCAGTTACTAGTATCAGGGGGAAGAAAAGGAAGAAATCTTACTGAAATAAACAAACCAGGCATAATGTCTAACCGTGTTGATATGAATTAACTGAAATTTTCTTAAATTACTCAAACCATTTCTTCGCATACTTATTAGGCAGGTTAAATTTTATTCTTGAGGTCATGTTTATATTACTCATTTTAAGTAACATTTGAGTATTTATTCTGATTCATACATTTCTTTATGCTTAACATAGTATGAGACATCTTTAAGGTTGTTTTCAATTTTATTCAATAAAACAATAATGAAACCTCACAGAGTTTTAATAATATGCTGGGAGTCAGATAGGCCAAGAAAAAACAAACTTCCCAGCATGAAAGAGATTTAAACTTACACCTCTTTACTATTAAGTGCAATATTCTTGCTATAGTATCAAATACATACACTTAAACAGAAATCATGAATATCTAAGAATAACAAAATTTAACCTGCATGTCTTGGTAGCTTCCAGCATGTCCAAGTTTACTATATAAGTATCATAGATACATGATACTACATTAAGGTTAAAAACAATAAAATCAGAAAAAATTTTAAATGAATTATGAATACTATTTTAAGTACTATGTGAAATAAATATGTGTAGGTCCTTCATAAATAAAATTATCTATCAGAAAAAATTCCCCAAATATATTAAACAGGTAAACAAATTTTGTGATCCTTATAAATAAGGAAATATTAAAATGAATTAAAATGTTGGTTTGATGGGTTTAGAAAAACAGCTGGTAATGTGATTGCCTTGCAAGCAATCCCCTTCATCCCATTGGTCACCCTAAGTTTGTCAGGAGTGTTTCTTCAGTACAGAGCCAGGAGTAACACTTGAACATAATTGGATGTGATCCCCTCAAAAAATTGTATAATGGTAGAAACTGATATGAATGGAAAGTATGAACAAAAGTTACTGATTTTTAGTATGCTGATTAAGAATTAGTGGGCTATTACTTTTCCCAACTTTAAAGCGATAGTTATCAAAACAGTATGGTATTGGAATAAAGATCAGTGGAATCAGATCAATGGAATAGGCTTGAATACTCAGAGAATGTTCCCCAGACATACAATCACCTAATTTTTAATAAAGGAGCAAGAAATCCTAAATGGAGCAAAGAAAGCCTCTTCAACAAGTGGTGTTGGCACAACTGGCTAGCCACTTGCAAAAAATTGAATGTAGATTCCCAGATAACATCATATATGAAGGTAAAATCCAGATGGATTAAAGACCTCAATATCAGACCCCAAACCATAAGATATATACAACAATACATAGGCAAAACACTCCAGGACATTGAAACTAAAGGCATATTCAAGGAGGAAACTGCACTCTCCAAATAAGTGAAAGCAGAGATTAACAGATGGGAATATATTAAGCTGAGAAGCTTCTGCACCTCAAAGAAAATAGCGCCCAGGATACAAGAGCCACCCACTAAGTGGGAGAACTATTCACCCAATACCCATCCGATAAGGGGCTAATCTCCAAAATATACAAGGGACTGACACAATTTTACAAGAAAAAAACATCTAATCACATAAAAAATGGGGAGAAAAAATGAACAGACACTTTGACAAAGAAGAAATACAAATGGCCAAAAGGCACATGAAAAAATGCTCCACATCACTAATCATCCGGGAGATGCAAATCAAAACAACTATGAGGTACCACCTCACACCACAGAGATTGGCACGCATCACAAAGAATGAGTAAAAGCAGTGTTGGCGAGGATGTGAAGAGAAAGGAACACTCATCCACTGCAGGTGGGAATGCCATCTAGTCCAGCCTTTATGGAAAACAATATGAAGATTCCTCCAAACACTGGAAATCGAGCTTCCATATGATCCAGCTATACCACTCCTAGGAATATACCCTAGGAACAGAAAAATACAACACAAAAATCCCTTCCTTACACCCATATTCATTACAGCACTATTTATCATAGCAAGTCTTTGGGAACAACCAAGATACCCTTCAACAGATGAATGGCTAAAGAAACTGTGGTACATATACACAATGGAATATTATGCAGCTGTCAGGAGAGATGAAGTCATGAAATTTTCCTATACATGGATGTAGATGGAATCTATTATGCTGAGTGAAATAAGTCAGAGAGAGAAAGATGCAGAATGGTCTCACTCATCTATAGGTTTTAAGAAAAATGAAAGACATTCTTGCAATAATAATTTTCAGACACAAAAGAGAGGAGGGCTGAAAGTTACAGCTCACCTCATGAAGCTCACCACAAAGAGGGATGAATTTAGTGAGAGAAATAACTACATTTTGAACTGTCCTAACAATGAGAATGTATGAGGGAAATAGAAAGCCTGTCTAGAGTACATGCAGGGGTGGGGTGGGGAGGAGGGAGATTTGGGACACTGCTGATGGGAATGTTGCACTGGTGATTGATGGTGTTCTTTACATGACTCAAACCCAAACAAAATCATGTATAAAATCAAGGTGTTTAAATAAAATAAAAAAAGAAAAAAAGAATTAGTGGGCTAGAAGATATCTCTTTATTTTACTTTTTTGTAAAATGATAACCAGCACAATAATGCAATTGTTATCATGGGTTTAGTATCAAAATTTCATGAGTAAAACTTATTTAAAACAGTGTTATTACATGCACAAATGTCAAATCCAAATGGATTAAAGACCTTGATACAGACCTAAAATTATAAAGTATATAGAGGGAACACATAAAGAAAGCATTACATGACATCAAGAATAAAACCATCTTCTAGGAGATAACACCACTGTCCAAGCAAGTGGAAGCAAAGATAAACAAATGGGACTGCATTAAATAAAGAAGCTTCTGCACTTCAAGGGATACAAATGCTTCTGATGGAAGTAAATATTTATCTAATATCCATCATGTAAGGGGTTAATATCTAATGTATACAAAATATTGACAGAACTTAAAAAGAAACATCTAACCTCACCACAAATTAGGGGAAAAACAAACAGATATTTCCTCAAATTGAAATACAGATGGCCAAAAGACCCATGGAAAAGCTCCACATCACTAATCATTCAGGAGATGCAAATCAAAACACCAAACAATGAGGAATCAACTCACGCCACAGAGGCTGACACACATCACAAACAAGAACAACCAGTGCTGGCATGGATTCGGGGAGAAATGGGAGAAATTCTACTTGCTAGTGGGAATGCAGATTGATCCAGCCTTTTTGGAAAACAATATGGATATTTCTCAAGAAGCTAGAAATTTAGCTTCCATATGATCCAGCAGTACCTCTTCTAGGAATATAACTCAGGAATACAAAAACACAATACAAAAACACCCTCTGCATCCCTATGCTTGGCACAGAAGTATTTATAATAGTTAGAATCTGGAAACAATCCAGGTTCCTGACAACAAAGTAGTGGCTAAAGAAACTGTGGTACATCTACACAAAGGAATACTATAATCTGTTGAAAAATGAAATCATGACATTTGCTTCTTCATGGATGGACATGATATTATTATGCTGAGTGAAATGAGTCAGAGGGAAAGGAGTAAACAATGAATAATATCACTCATTTGTGAGATAAAGAAAACAGATCATAGTGTAATAATATGCAGAGACAATATAGATAAGGGTTAGGAGTTTGAACCTAGGGTAGAAAGCTTGCCAGTCTATCTGCAGTGACTGCAGATAGAGAGAAGTTTCTGCTATGGCAATGACAGACGGAACTGATCACCCTGGACCAGAATTGGATGCTGAAAGGGGAAAATAGTGATATGCCTGGAACCCCTTCATTAATAATAGTGAAAACTACAAAGCCAGAAAAAGAGATAGATAGATAGATGATAGAGAGAAAGATATGTATATATATAGATAGATAGATAGAGAGAGAGAGAGAGAGAGAGAGAGAGAGAGGAATAATGCCTGCCCCAGAAGCAGGTGATGGAGAGTGGGTGGGAGGGAAACTTGAGACACTGGTTATCAGAAAATTGTACTGTACTGCAAACCAAAGTGTTTAAAAAGGAAAAATTAAAAGGAAGAGGGTGAAAAAAATAGAAAGAAAAGAAAAATGCATGCTTCAGAGACAGTAAGTGGAGAGGACTTCAGGAAGGGTGAGAGGGAAATGGGGAGTTTTGTAATGGGAAATGTGCACTGGTTAAAGTACATTCTATGACTTTAGCTCAATCATGAACAATTTTATCTGTGGTAAAAAACAACTGTAGAAACTGAAGTAATAATATAGTAGGTAGTGCATTTGTCTTGCACTGAGGCCAACCTGGATTCAATCCCCAACATCCCATGTGTTCCCCCAAGTCTGCCTGGAATGATATCTAAGTGTAGAGCCTGAGCATTGCCAGGTGTGGCCCCCCAAAAAGCAACAACTGTATTATGAATAATCTTGTAACCACGATGTTTAAGTAAAAAAAATCATGGCTAATCTCCACTTCTCTAATACTCTCTCATTATCTAGAAATTTCACCTCCTGAATGATGTTACTCTTTCTTGGTCCCCCTGAACTATTTATGTTCTTATCCTCAGATTTCAATATGATAGAACACCTCGGAATCATTTTCTAAATCTTTTGTTCTGCTCTGCCTACTTCTCCATTTAGTGTCCTTATTCATTTTGTGGCTTTAATCGTCTGTACACAGAAAATCTTCAAATAGCTATTTGGAGTTTCACCAAAACTTTTCCTTTCAGAGCCTTCTCATCTTAACTGGAAAAAGCAGCAGCTTTCCAAATTTTTAAGACAAAACTTGAAATTTGGTTCTTATTCTTCTATTTTTCACACACACACACATATATATATATATTAGTATCCATTAATTTTTACCATTTATGCTTTTGCTCAGTTGCCCCATGACCTCAATCTCATTTTTATTAAAGCACATTTCTAAAAGATCTGGAGAAAAAAATACAATAGCTAGGACAGTTGTCTTGCAGGTATCTGACCAAATTCAAATATTGGCAATCCCTGAGAATCAACAGGAGAAAATCCTTGAGCAGAGAGTCAGGAGCAAGTCCCAAACAATCCCAAACAACAGTGGTGTGACTCCGACTCCCCATACCCAAAAGAAGAAGCATTCAAATTTATCATTCTATCATTTCTCTGTGTTGTGAAAACAACTAAGTAGCCAACTGATTCTTTTAAAATATAAATCAAATTATGTTGTCTACATGGTCAAAATTAAAAAGGCTGTAGAAGACATACAATAAGGAATATCTTCTTGCCCAAAGCTTCCATTTTTACAATCAGGAAGCTGGACAGCTCTATTTATGATTAAATTGTTCTGTGTTGACTGACTTCGAATTGTCAGAACGGAGTGAGGACATTGAAGTGACACAGGATACCCACATTTCTTTAAATGCTTCAACTTCAAAATTCCTGGAAAATCAGATAAAATATGTAATAGAGGGAAAGCATGTACTTCTTTGGTTTAAGTAAAACATGTATATATTGTTTATTATTTTTACACTTCTATAGCAGGTCCTTAAAGTTGTACAGTTCAATTCATTTCAAAATATCATTAATAAAAAATCACACAATTAATTTTTAAACTAGGCCATTAACATTATCCTCAATTTTGGTAACAATAGTTTCCTCTCATACCGTAAAGTTGTGTACATGATGCTCATTGATATCCCTTATCAATAACAATATCTCAATGATATTGCCAGAGTAAGGATATATATATATATACATATATATATGTGTGTGTGTTTGTGTGTGTGTGTTTGCACGTGTCTATTTGTTGTGTGTGTATGTGATATGTCTTGTGTTTAAGAACTTTTTGTAGTTCTGCTCTATGTCTTGAGCTATTGAGATAGTTCTATCCTCACTGGGAATAACATGTTGGAAAATAAAAGATTAATAAATAATTTGTACAGATGACATTTGAATATTAGAAATGTGTCTATTAGAAGTTTGGTGAAAATTTATGACTACACATATGCTATTAATTTAATTATTTATATCTAGAGTTATATTCTAGATGGCATTGTTAAGCACAGTTTGCAAGAACATACTGAGTACAAGTCAGAATTTGCTTAGTATTTATATATAAATTAGAGTATAATCCATTTATACTAGCTATTGCTTCAAAATTCCAAAGACTTCCCTGCATAAAATGTTTTTTTAGCTACTTTCTGGCTGTGATTAATTGAAAAAACAAACTTATGTCCAGAAAACAAAACATTACAGTGACTTCTCATCTCTATCTTTCTTGCCCACCCATAGACATTAATTTCATTATATCTCTGAACTCATCCATACAACCTTTTTGCCAAATACACACACACACACACACACACACACACACATGCAATATTAGGTTTTTCTCTCAGTTCGCTGTTATTTCTGGAGTGCACCAACCGTGCTCTTATCTCAATAACTTTTCGCTAATTTCATGGGCTATTCTTTTTTATTATAGTTAAACCTAATTGGGTATAAGTTCTACCCAAGCAAAAATTTACAATCATTATCTGCTGATTAGATTCCAGAAACTAGAAAGGGCTTGGCAGATGACATTGACCCAATCAATGTATGATAAATGAGTAGAGGATTGAATGTATGAAATTAAAATTTTCTATCTCTGATATTTTTATATATCTATAAAAGCCTAGAAATGACTCAAGGCACACATATCTCCTAGAATTAATAAGATATTTTATGACTTGTTTTACTATAAGATCAATCATTTTAATTAAAATATTACAATTTACAAATGGAAATGAAGAATGGTGACAAAAACGATAAAATATTTTAATAAAATTATTAAAATGTAAGATATAGATGAGAAAGCCATATAATCTTACTGAAGCCACAAAATTAGATCTGAATTAATGGGAAGAGAAAACTATGATCCTAGTTGATAATATTAAATATAATAAAAACGTCAGTTCCTCAAAATTGATATACACATGCATTAAGATATATTTTGAAATTGGATAAATAGCCTCCAAGTTTTATGGAAGTATGCCACCAAAATTTTGCAAGAGTATTATAAAAAGTGCTAATGTGGAGTCAGTAACTTATTTCAGCCTAATAAAAGAATATAAAGTCAATCTTAATTCTATCTTACTTGGAAAAGAATGAACAGGTAGGAGCCTGGAAAAGTAGGACAGCGGATAGAGCATTTGCCTTCAACACAGCCTACCAGATTGTGATCCTCAACATCAAATGGTATTTGACCCCAAAATATTTGCACTCCTATGTTTATTGCATCATTATTCTCAATAGCCAAGAACTGGAAAAAAAAACCCTCATGCCCCCAAAAACTATGTAAATAAGTGGCACATATACAGAAAGAAATACTACCCAGTTATAAGAGAAAATTACATTCTACAACTCACAGTTACATAGAAAGTGAAGGTATCATACTGATTGGTGAAAGGTAGAAGGACAAGTATAGATTTATCTCTCTTATAATTGAAATATTAAGAAGCATATAATGGGGATTAATAATAGCCAATGGTAACAGTCCTTAAGGGTCAGTTTGTAGAACTGAGTTTGCCAAGAGAGTAAGAGAGTGGCTAGAAATGAGTTAGGATCTGCAAATGCTAAATGAAGAAAATTGACACACTCTAATGGTGAGTGAGGTGTTGGGACTTTGTTTATCTACAACACTACTACTAACATTATTGTAAATTAGAATGACTAAATTAAAAATATTTAAAATAGTAAAACATTTTATACACATGGCTTTTCAAAAGCTAACAAATAGTTGTTTATATTGTTTGTAGAAATGCAAAAATGTTAACATTACAAATAATTGGTTAAAATGTCACTGTTGTATTTTTAAAATATAAATAAAAGCATTTTATGCTGTCATTTGTACTGTTCCGTCAATCACATTTTTGGCATCTATCAAATAAATAAGTTTGACGTTTAAATTTTTAATTGGCTAGAAAATAAGAAAATTTTATTATAATAGGAAAGTGTTGACTACTATCTTAATTCCATGGTATGTGAGGATACATAAGAAATACTTTGTCCCAGAGGCTTATAAAGAATGGCGGCCATGCTCTCTGCCTCTTTTCTGCTGGTCCAGCCTAGACACACCAAGGACTATAATCTCTCCAGGACCCACATCCAATAAGACGTCCCCACCCAACAAATGTGGGGCCAATTCCTGTCATGTGATTGGGTACCCAGAGACTTATAAAGAATGGCAGCCATGCTCTCTGCCTCTTTTCTGCTGAGCCAGCCTAGACACACCAAGGACTATAATCTCTCCAGGACCCACACCCCCTGAATTCCATTTCTGCACATTGTAAGAAGCAATCTACAGCCTTGCCAATGGAGTAATTTTGCAGTACACCCCCTATTTATAGAAATCAAGATGGCCCCTCTAATAATCTAAAAAGTAGGAAACAGCTAGGTATCCTCTCAAATAAGAAGTTTAGAGTAGATTTATAAAAAATGTTCAGGGAGCTCAAAAAAAAAAAGCATCAATAGACTTGATTGGAGCACAATTAAGCTTCAAGAGGATTTGTCAACTGAAATTAGAAATTTTCACACTGAACTAACAGATCAGAAAAACTGAGCTTATGCAACTGTTGCCAGGCACAGGGTTTGGTGAGACCCCATGCCGAAGGCTTTCTCCCTAGGCTGGGGTGTGCTGGGAGACTTGGCAGGCCCCATAGCCTACCGGCTCTTTTTCCCCTGGACTCCAGGCCCTCCCTGGGTGCCAGCTCAGGTGGCCAGAAGTGGGTTCAGGTGGATTCTTAAGGGTACTCAGGCTTCCCCCCTTCCTCCATACTCCAGGGGGGAGGTGTGTGGGGAGGAGGACGGGCAGACATCTGGCTTCCGATTTCCTCCTTAATTCTGGAGACCAGCTCTTGCCAGGTATGGGGTTTGGGGAGGCCCCATACCAGAGCCCTTCTCCCTAGCTTGGGGAATGCTGGGAGGCTTGGCAGGCCCCCAGCCGTCCTTGTCTTTTTCCCCTGACTCCAGGCCTTCCCTGGGTGCCAGCTCAGATGGCCAGAAGTGGGTTCAGGTGGACTCTTAGTAATCCTCAGGCTTCCCCCCTACCTCTCCCTACACTAATGGGAATGCACTTTGGGAGGAGGGCGGGCCATTCTAGCACTGGTTTATGTTGGGACAGTCACTGGAATTTTTTTCTCCTTGTTTTCCTATTGATAGTATTGTATGCATATATTTTATATATCCGTAACATCCATCTTGTATTGTGACCTTGATACTGCCCTACAAAGCTCATTTCTAATACTGCCTCAGTACCAACCCTTACTTCCCCCCATCTTCCCATGTAGGTGCAGCTAATGACATGAAGCTCACCACATAGAGTGATAAGTGCAGTTAGAGAAATAACTACACTGAAAACTATCATAACAATGTGAATGAATGAGGGAAAAAGAAAGCCTGTCTCGAGTACAGGTGTGGGGGGGTGGGTAGTAGGTAGATCCAGGAAATTGGTGGTGGGAATCCTGCACTGGTGAAGGGGGGTGTTCTTTCCATGACTGTAATCATACAACTACAATTATATTTGTAATCACGGTGTTTAAATAAAGATAATTTATAAAAAAAATTAAAAAGAAAAACAGAAAAACTTTGTATTTTATGGGTATATTTGGAATATTAAGACATATATGTATCTATACACATACAAATATGTTTCCACAAATATTTTATATATATCTAATGCATATACTTGTTTATTATAGATATTCCATTAATAATTAAATATATATCAATAGAGTTTGTTTAGATCTCATTTACATATTTAATGAGTATATGCCTTTATCTAAACAATTATATATACTTCATTTTAAAATGAAATATTATAACTTTTTAAAAAGTGTACATAATATGTATGTGTTATCTGGTAAATAGTGGGAAAAAGAAATTGTTTATCAATTTTATCTTGAAAAACTTACATTATAATATTACCCCCTATTTAGTTAAAATTATAATACCCTTCCTTATGTTTTCACAGAGGTTTGAAATATTAATACTAAAATTTTTATGGTAGATAGACCAGTGTTGAAATTTTATACATTTTTTATTTTCTACCTTATCATTTTATATGCTGAAATTTTTTACAATGGACATATATTACTTATATAGTGAGGAAAATAAACTAAAGCTCTATTCTTTGTCAAACAATGTTCACAAAACCTTTTTCTTGTTGTTGGTTTTTTGTTTTGTTTTTTTTTTTGGGCTACACCCGTTTGATGCTCAGAGGTTACTCCTGGCTAAGTGCTCATAAATTGCTCCTGTCTTGGGAGAACCATATGGGACGCTGGGGGATCAAACCGTCAAACCATGGTCCTTCCTTGGCTAGTGCTTGCGAGGCAGACACCTTACCTCTAGTCCCACCTCACCGGCCCACAAAACCTTTTTTTAATGAACTTTCCTTCCCCTCTTTTTGTGGTAGTTGTATCTGACTATGATACACAATGCACTATAATATCCATCGTCACATTTGCATCTTACATTTAATATGTAATGTGGGGCCAGAGCAGTTGCACAAGCAGTAGGGCATTTGCCTTGCATGCTTAACCTAGGACGGATCGTGGTTGGATCCCCTGACTTCCCATAGGGTCCCCCAAGTCAGAAGCGATTTCTGAAAGCATAGCTAGGAGTGTCTTCTGAACGTCACCGGATGTGGCCCAATTCCCCCCCCCCAAAAGTAATATGATAGGTCCAGTGAGCTACTCCACAACCAGAGATAAACACATTAAGCAGATGACTCCAGAACTCTAAATAGAGGAGGAATCAGAAATAGGTGACCTAAAAACCATTTTTCAGACCACATTGTAAACAAGATTGCCTTATGATGCCAATAATCTCTTACTATGGGTCATTGGGGCCCTTACTATACATGGCTCAGTTGGGCTTACAGAACCAAAATTTGATCAGAAAGAAAGATGATTACTACCCTAAATTCATAACAATAATTGTGTGTGGCCAAGAAATTGTAAATTCAATAGATTTCATTTTTAATTCAATTATATTTAAATGTATAATTTTAATAATTTAAATAAATTATAATTAAGGTACCATGATTTACAATACTGTGACTGTTAGTTTCATTCACTCATCATTCCAACATCACACCCACCACCCCTGTCCCAAAGGCCCATCCCAGATACCCATTAACATCCACCTCAATAAATTTAATTATGCCGTCTTTGGCCATTTCCCACTACCTCAATGTATATTTTTATATTCTATATTTTAGAGACAGCATTCTGTATTGCCTAGAGAGTGTTATTCTGAGTGAAGTCATTCAGCAGTAAAGGGATAGACTTTGTTTTAATTCCAGGACATAAGTAATTCAAATACATAAAAAGAATCTGAGAGCTAATGAATTGCTCTTCTAGCAATGGCATTTATAATGACCTATGAAAAAAATAAATGCATGCTGTGTACTTATAGATATTATATAGCAATCATAAGTATGTATGTAAAAACTAAATATATAATGCATAGCATATAATGAATATATGTAAATGTACATAATTTGTATATGTTTATAATTACAGATCCATGTGCATATGTGTTGTGTATGTAAATATTTTTGGATTATTATGTTACTGACCCTACCCTGATCCGGTGATTGTGCCCTACCCTAGGGTGTGACCTGGCATTCTGCTCCCACCCTAGGGTGGTACCTGATTTTGCTTCTACCATTGGGTGGTATCTGATCCCACCATTGGGTGATACCTGATTCTGGGGGATAAAAACAAGGGTCTGTGTAAAGCGAGGGGTGGTTGGCTGGAACTGAGGCTGAGACCTTGGACTTCAGTCTCGTCCACCGAATAAAGCTAATATTTCCACAAGCCTGACTGTCTGCGACCTGTTTACCCACCATTTCACCTCAGAACCGTCGGCTGGACGGGGTGGCAGAAGCGTGCTCCGAGCTGGAGGGGAAAGACCTCATCCTCCATCCCTCCATCAGTCAACCTCTTCAGGCGCTGACTTGCAACACATATGCAGTTCAACATTTATTGCTTTTCATGCTTTATGAGGCTGAATACAATATAAAAATTTCAAAGAAATTACACATATTGGGCAAAACAATAATAGGGTGCGTAGAGTGCTTGTCTTGCGTAGGATAGTCAAGGTTTGATGTCTTATGGTATATATGACCTCCCAAGCCCTAATAGGAATCACCTGAAGATAGATTTAACCTGATGAAGGAAGGAAGGAACGAAGGAAAGAAGAAAGGAAGGAAGGAAGGAAGGAAGGAAGGAAGGAAGGAAGGAAGGAAGGAAGGAAGGAAGGAGGAAGGAAGGAGGAAGGAAGGAAGGAAGGAAGGAAGGAAGGAAGGAAGGAAGGAAGGAAGGAAGGAAGGA
Source organism: Suncus etruscus (assembly GCF_024139225.1). NCBI lineage: Eukaryota > Metazoa > Chordata > Mammalia > Eulipotyphla > Soricidae > Suncus > Suncus etruscus. The sequence goes on along the minus strand of NC_064866.1, from coordinate 42,561,025 downwards.
AGAGAATGCATATATTGATCAAATTTAGGTGCTTCAATAACTTAAACAATCATCAGCCACTAAAGATGGTTAACACATGTACTTTGATGCTGAAAGAAGTCCCTATTTTCCTTATTTAAAAGGGCCAGAGAGAAAGTACAAAGATAATGTTCTTGCCTTGCATGCAACCAGCCCTGGTTTAATCCCTAGCACTGCATATGGTACTCCAAGCACAATCAGGACTGACCACTGCACGCAGAACAAGGAGTAATTTTCTGGACAATATTGGCTGTGTCAAAAAATTCAATAAAGTAAAATTCACTTTAAAATTAGCATTGGTCCAGCACAAAGCTTTAAAGAAAATCTCTGTTCATTATCATGTAACTTATTGTTATTAAAATTGGAATCTACTCAAATAATAAATAATATTAGTAAATAAATTCTATTTATCTTATTATAGTTAGGCTCAGATGTAAAACTAATGCTTAAACAGTTTGTGCTGAGCTTTCTGTATCTCAAATGAATAATAAAATTAGTGTGTGAAAAATCACTAGCTTTCATTCCTACAATACTTATGAAATTTTACCTAGATATATCTAAATACCTAAAATAATATTCCCTGTGGTTCTTTAAGAAGTCTTACTAGAACTATAAAACTAAATTCTTTCTGCTTGCATTCCCAAAAGTCCACTTGCTCCAAAAACCTCTACTTCTAGGCTTATCACATTCACTTACTGATCTGACCTAAGACTTTTGCCTTTAATTTTTCTTAAACCACAGTCCTCCAAGGTGTCAGAAGAAATTAAGAGCCACAAAGTTATAATTCACCAATGTTTCGATGTATTTTCCAAAAGAGATTATGGCATCACTCTACTCACGAGTACTCCCCCTCAAACTCAGGGATAAGTCCAACACCTCAAGAATCTGACAATATCAATGTTCTCTGCATGCCCACGGTTTCCCTTCCTATTTATTAGTAAACATATATCTGAAAACTTTTTCTTTTAGCAGACAGGCCTGTTTTTACCAATGGTCATAGATGAAGTTCAGTTTATAGTCTCAAATTCAATTTACCTGGGGGCCGCAGGAGACAAAGTCGGGGTGATCCTTGAGTGCGAAGTCAGTAGTAAGTCTTGAACATTGGGGGTGTGTGTGACCCAAACAACTAAAACAAAACAAAACAACAAAAGATTCCTCTAGGGCAGGGCCACAAAATGTTGTACGGAGGGCCGTTTGCAGCTCGCGGGCCGCGAGTTTGAGACCCCTGTACCCTCTTCATATACATATGCAAAAATACACCTGCAAATTATATTAAGTAAAAAGAAGTTATTTTATATTAAAATGGATAGGATATTATGTTAACATATAGAAAGAATATAGGTACACATTTTACTATGTTGACTATCTTCTATCTTTATTGTGTGTGGGGGGGGGGGAGAACACACCTGACAGTGCTCAGGGGTTACTCATGGCTTTTCACTCAAGAATCCCTTCTGGCAGGCTCAAGGATCCATACAGAATACAAAAGATCAGACTCGGATTGGCCACATTCAAGGCAAGCTTCTTATCTTTAAAGAATTTTATCTAAAAAGCATTTTATTTTTAGTTATCATGTTTTCTTTGTTTTACTTTTATCATGGGAATTGGTAATAAAATTTTATAAACAATAAAACTGTAGCATGTGTATGATATGCCCAAATGTTATTGTATATACTTTTTATAATCAACCTACAATAGGATTCTTTAGAGTATACAGTATTTATACTAGCAAGCGCTACATTCCCTTGTTTTAATTTTGACCATTCTCCCGTGGGCGGTTCAGAACCCTCTGGGGAGTATATTGTCATGGGATTAACTATAGACTCCTTTCAGGTTCATTTACTCTCCCTTTGGTGCTTTTAATCCCATGACAATGTACTTCAAGGGTGGAGAAACCCTATTTTTCTTAGGCCAAGGGAATTCCTTTTCGAATGACCCCAATATTTACTATGCTTGTGCAGGAGGGAAAAAAAAAGGGCAAAAAGCACAATTTTTTAAATTCTTTTTAATTTATTTATCTAGTTTTTGCCAATTTATTTGTTTTAGTGTGGTTATTGCAGTTGTTGTCTCCGTTCATATTTAGTTTTTTCTTCTTTTCTTTTCTCCCTTTATGTGCTCTGCCATGTTTTTTATCTCAAGACCATGGGCCTTTATGTTGTGCTTATCTTTATTGTTGGAGTGTTCATTGGATGTTTTATTTGACACTTCTTTTTGTACTGTTGTGGTGTTCCATCTCCTTTTTCCCCTTTGTCTCTCAAAACTAGGATGAGAGCTTCCAGGAGGACCCCGCCCATTTTCGGCGTATTTGATTTCCCCCCCCAATTTATTACTTTTCTCTTCTTCAAACAAAACCACATAATTTGAACTATCTAGTCCTGCCTCCCATTTAGAGCAGGAAATAAGGGAGGTACCAAGACCAAACAGGTGTAGGACCACTAAGTAGTTAGCTAGGCACAGAAGGGACCACTTATTCTGGCAGCCCGGGGGTGAGTGAGGAAGATATGGGAGGCAGGACGGGAACAGAGGTGGAGGGAGGACAATTTGGTGATGGGAATTTCCCTGATTTTATGTTAATATGAACCTAAAATATTATTGTCAATGATATGTAGGCCACTATGATTAAAATAAAAATTATATTTAAAAAATAAATAAATAAATAAAAATTTAAAAAATTAAAAAAAAAGAACCCTCTGGGGAAATTGTTCCTTTTTGTTCTTTAGTCATGACCTACTTAACTCCTTTCACATCTACTCACCCAGATGCATTTTATTGGTCCAGGGGTGAGAATGTTGAACCGTTCACACTTTTTATATGAGCTATTGAATTAATACAATAAAAAGCAAGCCATCCTCAAAACATTCAAGCAAGCCTTCTTTTCATAGCCATAGGTACTCTTAGGAGAAAATCTATGAGAATTACATGTAACCGAGATCCACTGAGATCCAGGAAGACAATAAAGGAATAAGACCTGGCAGCATTACTGTTTCAGTACTTCCGTGAGAAATCTTAGCAATCTCTCTCTGACTTATTTCACTCAGCATAATAGATTCCATGTACATCCATGTATAGAAAAATTTTATGACTTCATCTCTCCTGACAGCTGCATAATATTCCATTGTGTATATGTACCATGCAGAATGGTCTCACTCATCTATGGGTTTTAAGAAAAATGAAAGACATCCTCGCAATAATAATTTTCAGACACAAAGGAGAGGAGGGCTGGAAGTTCCAGCTCACCTCATGAAGCTCACCACAAACAGGTATGAGTTTAGTTAGAGAAATAACTACGTTCTGAACTATCCTAATAATGAGAATGTACGAGGGAAATAGAAAGCCTGTCTAGAGTACAGGCGGGGGTTGGGTGGGGAGGAGGGAGATTTGGGACATTGGTGATTGGGAATGTTGCAGTGGTGATGGGTGGTGTTCTTTACATGACTGAAACCCAATCACAATCATGTATGTAATAAAGTTGTTTAAATAAATAAAAAAAAGAAATCTTAGCGATCTATTTCTGCCCACATTAGATTGTTAGGTTCTGATGTTTGTAAGATCTGTAATAATAATTTTAATGAAGTCATACATCTGAAACAAATAAGTAATGAATTAGCAATTGAACTGATTCCAAATCCTCATTCATTCTACAACTCTATGCTGCCTCCCATGAGACTGTTGAATACAGAACTCAGGGGCAGAGGTACAGAGAATATTACATTTACAGGTCACAGATTATACTGGCTAGATTTTTGTTTAATATTTGAGTCACTCAAATCATTGGGTCACTGATATTTAATAAACACTGGACACTTAACTGGACTCTAAAATTACAAAAGTTATTATATTGAATGTGTTTCTTAAGTCGTCTTGCCTTATCTGATTTAGGGAATGAAAGATTGTGCTTTTAGATATGAAGCACAGCAAAGCAGACTTATGGTTAAAAAAAAGTTGGTGAATTAAACTAAAGATATGTTCTGTGACTTCTCAAGCCATGAGGAGCTTCTATTAATCTTTCACAGACCTCTACTAGGTCCCAATCTCTGACCTTTAAATATAAGAGATGTCCATCTATTTTGCCATCTCTACCATTCCTGTTCTCTTCATTCTTAGTATTTCAGGCCCTGCAATCTCTCGATAATGCAGCATATTTTTTTTGGTTTTGGTTTATGAGGCATATCCAGTGATGCTCAGGTATTACTCCTGGCTATGTGCTCAGAAATAGTTCCTGGCTTGGGGGACCATATAGGATGCTCGGGATAGAAACCAGGTCTCTCCTGGATCAGCCGCATGCAAAGCAAAGGCCCTACTGCTGCGCTATCAAACCGGCCACAATGCAACATAAATTTTAAACCGTCTTGTAAAGAAACTCAGTGGTACCATAGAAGCATCAGACATTTGGTCAAATTGATTCAACCTCAGTCTCTTCCAGTAACCAGATACATATTCTTGATTAAAATAATGGCCTGTTTTATAAATTACTAGCCAGCTATTTTATTTTCTAGACAAGAGTATGCTCGGTATAGTTTTCTAAAATAAGACCAAGCACCTTATACTAGGAGATATTCCTTCCTCTGCTTAGAACATATTAATTTCTCAACAAACATTTGTTGACTAAATGGTATTCGCTATTTCACAAATGAACATTATTTTGGTTTACATGGTGGTTGCGATTGTAGCTATTATTATCTCTTACTTTTAATTATGCTTATTGTTCATATATTATGTTATCAAATTATGCTAGTCATATTCTTTCTCTCTACATTTGAATCTCCTACAATTCCTTATATAAGGACAATTAACATGCTATAGAAGGAAACTGTGGTGTTAAGCAGAAAGACACTACCATAAGGTAATACAAAAGAGCTCATTAAGTTCTTGTATGAGGGGGTATCTATTTTCCATCGCTACAAAGGCAAGTAGAAGCAACACACATTGGCAATCATTTAAGTCATGTTACATTTTCTGACCTGAGCCTTCGACCCATCCGCCTGGAACTTGTTCTGAGAACTAAGTGAGGAAAGTTCTATATGTTATTGGCATGTAATAAGTGCTTACTGTTCAGTTAAAACCACAATTTCACTCCCAAATTGCATATCTAGAGCTAAAAAACAAAACAAAACACAAAGAAGCTATTTAATTAATAAAGAAAAGCTATTTTTTCATCCCTCCATCAATATACTGTTCCTCTGTGTAGGGCTGGTTGTCAAAAAGATAAGCATAAGTATGTTTAGCAAATGCAAATCATCTTCTTTTCTTAACATTCTACAGTATACTACATTGAATTGACAACATAATTGCTGACAGAGATAGCTTTACTGAAGATTTTTATTATGAAAAAAATGATCAAGAGACAAAAAATCATGTTTGGGCTAGTTTTGCCCAAATTTGATTATACCTACTGGTGTTTATTCTAGAAAGTTGACTTCATATATCAGTCAATTAAAAGAACTTTAAAAAACTTTCTGAAGGCTTTATAGGGAATAGAGATGCTGGTTAGAACTAATGATGATTTAATTTGCATTTTTGGGACCCAGAGTTTAGGTCCTTGAGAAACTATCTCTGAACTGTAGCCGAATCCATAGAAGAGAAAGATATTTCAACTACAAAATGTTTGATACAAATTTAGCTTATGCTGGCTCCTACTTTATCCTGCCTTTAGTAAGAAAAAAATGCATAATATTATATAATATATATATATTATGTGTGTGTGTGTGTGTGTGTGTGTGTGTGTATGTGTTTGTGTTAATGAGGACTCTCTTTGTCAATATGACTGGGAGTTAGCTTTTAATGCACATATTGAATTTATGAGGCACTAAATTTTCTAGTCACAGCAGGTCTAGAATACTACATTCAAGATAAACATGAGATTTATTTGGGAAGATACATCTAGGAGTCTGTCTGGGAAGGATTATCAGAATATTGATGGATATAAAACACATTTTTACTAAAATTGAAACTCCTAAGCAAAAATAAAACGAATTTGGGAATAAACTAATGATTGAAATATATTCAAGACTGTTATGGGGACTGGAAAGATAGTATAGTAGGTGCTTGCCTTACACGCAGCAAAGCTATGTTCAATCCTTGGTTCCCCACGCACTGCATGAGTAACTCCTGAGCACAGCGACTGAAACCCCCGAGCATCACCATGTTGGGCCCCAAAACAAAACAAACAAAAACGGAGTCTTGAAATAGGGACATGTTTGTTGTAAGCGCAGTCACAATAATTTTGGGATAAACTAGTAGCGTTATGGCAGACTAAATGTGCCTTGATATTAGGTAGATATTTCCTCTCTCCTAAGTATTCAATGATGAATTTTGGCTGTCTCAAAAAAGCTACTGCTTTCCATCTGGATTTTAGAGGTCATAGAGTACAGATTTACATACCTCTTGATCCTAAATTTCCATTTTATTTTTTTTTTACCTCTATGACTATAGAAAACCAATTAAATACCTCACCCCCTAAAGTACACTAAATTCAACATACGGTTAAGTTCTGTTGCTCAATGCACTTAAGAAATATTTGTTCTAAAATATATGCCCCCAAATTATTAGCTTTAAATCTATGTAAGACTCTTGAAGACCATTGCCTCTCCCACTTATGTGTCCTTTCTAAGATGTGTCTATCACTACCTCTTTGCTTTTGAGCTCTAAATCTGAATATCAAACTTAACAATGCCTTATCTATACTCATGACTATTTATTGGTACAAGGAGCATTAGCAATCAATTTGATTTTATTAAGTTGAGAAGAAGAGAGTAAGGAGGACTTTTCATAAGTTTTGCTCTATTCAGTTTTACATGGACTTGCAGTGCCAAGCACATTCACTAGCTGTTTCCTTTCTTTTCCTTCTTAAATTTTAAGGAATAGATGTATTTTCCCTCTATTTGTTATGAAAAATTCTTTGCTTTCCTAGCTAAATTGTCAGCTATCATCTCACTATATTACAAGCGTCTGGGGCAGTGTCTGGATCTATATTTATTCTGTTTACCAAAACTCTTACAAAAATTATCTCTTTCCAATAGATAATTTTGTATTTATTAGAAATTCATGCAAAATAAATTAACCTTCTTCGTACTAGTGTGTGTGAGTTGAAAAGGTTTGCTAAGATTCCTTATAAAGTGTGAAACTGTTTGCAAAGATCAAGGATGACATAATTAACTGAATTTGAACTGGCAGCTACTGAGATCAGAGATTTATTTTTCAGGTAAGCAATAATCTCTTAATAAAATCGTGAATGATGCATGGGAGAATTGGGCAGACAGCAGATAAATGAAAGGATGGGAAAATTAAAATGTCAAAGGATCACTGAAATGAAATGAAGCAGGGGTGTTTTTTTTCTTGAGAAGCTGTAGGGGCATAAACCCAGAACTTTCAAAAAAAGGAAGTAGTCCCGATGATCCAAAATAAATGGTCTGCAGTGACCCTTAAGAAATAAGTTTTGAGGGCCCGGAGAGATAGCACAGCGGTGTTTGCCTTGCAAGCAGCCGATCCAGGACCAAAGGTGGTTGGTTCGAATCCCGGTGTCCCATATGGTCCCCCGTGCCTGCCAGGAGCTATTTCTGAGCAGACAGCCAGGAATAACCCCTGAGCACCGCCAGGTGTGACCCAAAAACCAAAAAAAAAAAAAAAAAAAAAAGTTTTGAGAATTGTGTGGGAAGAAAACAACTGAATAATCCAAAGAAAAGAAGATGACACTCATCTCAGAAACCTGAAACTTTCTAGGGCTTTCAGTTGTGAGGCTGTTGTGCTTGGAAATCTAGAGAAAGTGGGTCACTATATTCAGGGCAGGACAAGTTTTCACATGAAGGGTGATGAAAAATTATTCATCTTTCTAGAATCAGGGACAAGAGAGAGAGAGGCTCAAAACTCAGCATCTATTAAAGTTTAACTGATAAAGGAAGTAAGTGATGGGGGACAGATGACAGTGAATATATAATGTGCTGAGTTTGGTGGGACTGTGGTTTACTGTGTACATACCAATAAAAATCAGGCTGCTGCTCTCAGTTCCTATTCATTTTGCCCTGTAGGAAATAAGATATCTTTGGACAAAGTTCTAGTGACAATCCAGAATAATATCTATTTTCATTGCCGACTGTTGGTTTTAAATATTCATCCCAGGCTCTAAACATCAGTTCTACAATTGTAATCAAACCTCAAAACTGTAAGTAGTAAGATTTCTTCTCAACAAGAAGAACTGATTCTTTAATGAGTGGACAGGAAGAGAAGATGTGAGAGAATATTAACTTTGTGATCCTTAGAGATATGACTATGTGGTGTTGAAGAGTTGTATGGTGGCTGTAGGGGCTTTCTGTTGTGAGGCTGTTGTGCTTGGAAATCTAGAGGAAATGAGTCATATATTCGGGGCAGGACATGTTTTCACATGAAGGGTGATGAAAAATTGTGTATCATGTCAGAGAGTGACTTTGTATCAGATTCATCCTTCATGCTTAAGATACATGTCACAAGAATTCTGCTTCAAAATGCATGAACAATGATAAGCGCACGCATTTATAAAAGCAATGGAGATGAGTTAGAATGGAATACAACTACAGAAACATGTTTGTTTGCTGACCACCAAGCAAGTTTCCATTCTCCTGAAACTGGCTGGTGAGAATAAGAGATGATATTCAAGACACTGGAGATGGATGGTTGGCAGAAGAGATTGGACCATTCCAGACTACAGTACCTTGTCAGAATATGTGTCTACTAGTTTATCTTATATGAGGGTGATTTGCTTGTGATAGGGATTATTTATTTAGTTCTAATCTTCTCCACTGGAAAGAATTGTGAAACTAAAAATATTCTAAATGCAATGTGGGATGTGTTTCACTGATACTCTGAGTTACTCTTCTTCTCCTGATACTTTAGCTCACCCCTTCCTTGAATTTATACTTCTGCTGTAGCATTTTATTGGCACAGATAACATCCCTATCTACACATTTTAAAATCATAGCCTCTGCTTCCCTCTACCCTTTTTCTAGCATTAACACTGCTGAATATTTGTGACCAGTATTTTAATATATTTGTTTGCTCAGTACCTAAATTTCTGTTTCTCCTTTAAAATGCAAAATAATTAACTGTATGGTTCTCTTTCCCTACCCTAGAAAAAGCATGGTAGACCAGAAATCCTCAGTTAATGCATGTAGAATTAAAGAATCTGGAACTGCAGAGTCATAAAGAGATCCAACAAGTGTACTGAACAGAATGGACAGTGGAACATGTCAGCATGTTACATGTGCAGAGAGTTTCAGAGAAGGCAACTTGGGTTATATTATATGTCTCCTTTAAGGTAAGGTGAGAAATTTCTATATTAATTTGCACAACAGATAAACAAAACAACTTGATTAGACTTCACCTTTTTTGAAAGATTCATTTGACAAATATAATAAAGACTTCCTGCATATGTCCTTAGAGTGATTATCAGGCTCTAAATAAGTATTTTTGGAGAGAATGTTGTTCTAACTTGGTCTTTTCAAGCATTAAATATTCCTTATGATATCTTAATAAAACCTTTTTCAGAGGAACTTGAACAAAATTCCTAAATAATGCTTTGGCATATAATTTGACTCCAAATGAAGTGATGAGACTGGATTTAAAATTACTCAAGTATAGGATGTATTCTGGGAACATTGGTGAAGGGAGGTCAACACTGGTGGTGGGAATGGCCCTGGTTCACCATATATCTGAAATTCAGCTATGAAGGGCTTTTTAGATCAAAATGGTTTCAATACAATATTTTTCATTGCTGATGTGGACTAGGAAAGCAGCTAAAAAAGGCTGGGTGTGGATGCCTAGAATGCATAAAACCCTAGCTCTAATCCCTAGTTTGCATGACCTCCATTAGCCACTAACCTTACCTGCACTTTCAGGGCAATCCTGATAGTACCATGCATAGCCTGGCTAGAGCAGCACCAAATCAGTGGTCTTCTAGCATTAAACCATCTGCTTGCATAGCCAACTTGAGTAGTACAGGATTTTTTCTGGGACGCCCTGGCCCTTCTTCAGATGCTCAGGGGAAAAAGATGAAAAGAAAAAAGAACCAAGGAGAGGTCACAAAGACCACATTCTTTGTATAGAGGAGACAAAGGCTGGAATCCCAGAATAGCATGGTCCCCTGAACACCACCAGAATGACCCATATTCTTCCATCTGGGAATAATAGCAAAACATATATTAAAAAAAGAAGTAGAAAGGAAAAGTCAATCGGGGCCTAGAGTTATGTAGACAGGTGACCGAATTCTATATCATGAACTTGGAAAGGGAGAAAATGAAGTCTGAAATTACCTTCATTAGTTCTACCTGTTTTCTATATGAAGGGAAATAGGATTCTGGAGGGAATTTTTAAACACATTTACTACTAAATATTCAACTCCGGTGTCTGTATTTCTCTCTACTCTATCCCCGAATTTCTAGGAGGCTCAGTCTACTAATAAAGATTACTAAAAAAAAATGTCCTGTTACTTAGGACCCTTAAAGTCCTGAATTGAGTCTTCCTCACTGAAGCACTGCCAGATCTTCAGCAAGCCAGCAAGAATTCTGCCAGACAGCAATGGTCTTTGTCAGTATCTTCATTGACAGCCCAGTTGCACCTAACTTGAAGCTGTGATATTTCTGTAGATTCTATAGATGAACATGATTGCATCTCATTCCCTCCTCTGTTTTCATCCTTCTCTGCGGGTGACATCTAAGATGGTCTCATCAGCTCACCAGAGGGAGTAGAGTCAAGATTATTTCATCTTGAAGGATTAGTAGAAATAGGGGGAAAGTTGAAATGATAATACAGATCTTATAAATTTATAGCTCTGCAAATATAAAGTCATTCCTCAATGAATCCCTTGAGCAGAAAGTTAACAGACAATGTCAACATAAAAATAGAGTTTTGAGACAGGCTCGGAGGACCAAGTGATTTGCTAAAGGTCATTCAATATCTGACTGTCAAGGATATTCCCATCTTCCCATCTCCTAACTTCCAGACAGTGTGTTTTTGTTGTTGCTATTGTTGCTTTGTTAATTTTTTAATTTGTTTATATCTTCCAGATTGACTCCATAAGTCAAATTTTTTTCTATTAAGGTCTAGAAAATTTGTTACTTCCTTATGTCTTTCAGAATTTAAAATCTACCTTTAAAACCTAGTTCTCCCTGGAGGAGATTTTTAACAAACTCACCAGAGACTATTCTACCTTGGAGGGTGCGACCCCCGGGGACCCCGGCCTGCAGGGTGGATGAGGGTCACGAAGTTATTCGTGAGTCAGGAAGAGAATTCCGACCTGGAATATAAAAGAGGGCTGGGAGGTAAAGAGACTCAAAGCGAAAGGTTCCGATCAAGAGTCCAAGTTCATTGAAAAGGGGGCTAGTTTTTATAGCAAGCATGAGAACGTTTTCAGACAAAAGAGGGGAAGGGGTGGTTCAGTACTTTTCCATCATAACATTCCCATACATCACATATTTTCAGGGGGGGTATTAGTGAGTTTATACATTTACTAGCAGTGACCCTACTTTTTACTATACCTCTACTATAAGTGATTCTGTTATACATTAACTATAAGTGATCCTGGGATGCTCTGTCCTGTTAACAATGCTACAGATCTAATCTCAACTTGTAGCCTTTACATAGCATGTTTGTTCTTTATTCAATTACCTCTGGTAAAAGCTTTTTTATGGTCAGCTTTTTCTTTTTAGGTTCATGGGAGAAGCACCACCAGTAACCTGTCACGTACACAGACTTTTTGTCTTCTCAGGCATCAGAGACTCCATTTTGCTCTCTAGTTAAAGGGCCTCCAACAGGAGGGCTCCTTGGATATTATTCATGTCTTCTTATCTCATGAACTTCCGACAAATTAATTATTTGCTCTGTAGTTTACAATGATTTTTATTTTGCAATAGGGATTCTTATTTATCTCA